>NC_092047.1:58232097-58402049 GCF_003086295.3 Arachis hypogaea
TTGAACCTATTTATGAATTTTAAGTTTCAATTTTTTTGTATAATGTGCTTCCATAAACGAAAATTCTTTATGTATAATGTTTCGAGTTTTGGTTTCAATTTTTATATTACTGATTTTTGCATTTTGTATAATGTTCCTGTTCAGCCGTAGAAGATGATTTTTTCTACTTAGTTTCTTGACTTTGTATTTCATCACGGTTGAATCCTGTAACTTGATAATGGTGAAAGTTTCAAAAAGTGCCACACAAAACAATATTTTGGGTCTATGACTACGATTTTTTGGTTACGGTAGAAAACTGTGATTATAAAAGGTTTATAATTACGGTTTTTACTGTGATAAAAAAAATATGGTCACAATTTTTAAAAAAATGATGACCATAAAGTATTTATGGTCATAGTTTTTGAAAAAAAGAGTGGCCTAAAAAAGTCTATAGTTACGGTTTTAGGGGTGGCCTAAAGGGGTCTATAGTCACAATTTTTAGGGACGACTAAAAGGAGTCTATGGTCACGGTTTTTTAAAAAAGGGTGACTAAAGGGGTTTATGGTCACGGTTTTCGGGGATGACCTAAACATGTCTATGATCACGGTTTTAGAGGATGACCTAAAAGGGTCTATGTTCCAGGTTTTGGGGGTGGCCTAAAGGAGTCTATGATCACGGTTTTTAGTGGTGACCAAAAAAGGTCTATGGTTACGGTTTTTTCAAAAAGGGTCACCTAAAAGGGTCTATGGTCACGGTTTTCAGGGATGACCTAAACATATCTAAGGCCACGGCTTTGGAAGGTGACTTAAAAGGGTCTATGGTCACGGTTTTGGGGGGTGACCTAAAGGTATCTATGGTCACGGATTTGGGGGCTGCCTAAAAAGGTCTATGGTCACAGTTTTTCGAAAGGGTAGCCTAAAAGGGTCTATGGTCACGGTTTTGGGGGTGGCCTAAAGGAGTCTATGGTCACGGTTTTGGGAGTGACCTAAAAGGGTCTATGGTCACGGTTTTTGGAAAGGATGACTTAAAAGGGTCTATAGTCACGGTTTTGGGAGTGACCTAAAGGGGTCGATGGTCACAGTTTTAAAGGGTGACCTAAAAGGGTTTATAGTCACGATTTTACGAAAGGTGACCTAAAATGATGACCTTAGTTCTAACCCTTACCCTAAGCCTAATTACTATTCAAAAATATTTTTGTAACTAAATTAAGTTTTGATAATTTGAATTTAAATTAATTAAAATTTACAAATTTTAATAATTGAAAACTAATTCAAATTTTATATAATTTAATTTAAATATTAAAATTTTAAATTTAATTTTATAAATAAAAAAATTAAATAAAATACTTTTAATTTTAAAGTAAAATATTATTTAAAACTTAAAACTAATTAATAAATTGATAAATAAATATTATATTTTTAAAATAATTTAAATAAATTATGATTGATTTTTAATTACTATTCTACTTTTTAATTTTATTTAAATTCTTATACTATCCTAATCCAAATTCTCATTGTAATTTTCAAACTCTAGCTCTAATTTTATTTAAATTACACTACTCTAATTAACCTAAAAATTCCCAAATTAAAACCCCACCTAAACCAGGCCCCCTCCCCCAAATACAACCAACAGCAGCAGATAGCAGAAAGCAAGGGGAGAAGGGAGATAGCTCGGGATTGAAGAAAAGGAGACCGCGCCGCGTCCTGCTGCTTCGTCGCCGCCGCATCCTGCTGCCGCTGCCATCCATGTCGCACGCGAGAGAGTCATCGAGCTCAAGGGTGAAAGACGCGCATGAGAGAGGGAGGAGTCGCGCTACTGTCGCCATCCATCCCGCCTCGCCATTGTCGCCCTTGTCGTCGCCTCCTCAAGCTCGTCGCCGTAGCAAGCTCGTCGCCGTCGCAGCTCGTCGTCCTTTGTCACGCTCTGTCACCGTCGCAGACTTGTCTTCCTGCTTCGGCCATCAATGCCTCCTTTGCCGTGAGTTGGTGTAACATCCCAAGTTTTTGGATAATTAAATTTATTATATTTGTTAAAATTAAAGTTCCGGTGATAGAAAAATAAAGAAAAGCTATCTCATTTAATTTGAATAATTAATATTTTGAGAATAAGCTATATTTTATAAAATGTGATTAATATGTTCATTTTATAATTTAAATTAGAAATAATTAATTAGATTTAGCAATATGTTGATAAATAATGTTCTTAAATATTTTTGATTGAATATATTTGATTTTAAAATTACTCCACCCTCCAATTTTATTAAAATGTCTATTCATATCTCTCTTTATTCCTTTATAAAATCCCTCATTTTTAACCTTAATTCCCAAATTGAATCAGAAACCCTAATTCCCAAATTGAAGAACCCTAACCCCAATCCCTCCTCACCACACTCAGCCACATCCCCTTTCCCTTTAATCCCTTTCAAACGTAACACAGCAGCAGAGAAGGAGAGCTGTGATCGAAAGAGAGGAAGAGCCACGCTGCCGTCGGTGTCCAGCCGCCTCGCCACCACCGTCGCGCCACCACTGCGCCATCGTCGCTCCCAGCTCGCTGCCATCCTCCACGTCGTTGCCGCCACTGTTCGCAAAGAGGAGAGAGAAAGACGTTGAGACCGAGCAGCGCCGAGAGGGAGATGAACCACCATCATCGTCGATTTGTGCTTGCCAGAGGAAGACGCTGCCGCCGATGAGTTGTCGCCGCTGTGATGCGTCTGAGAGGAGAGGAGTCGTGCGTTGAAAGCCGCCGCGTCTTGCCGCCAAGGGATCCATCGCAGCCAACCCGTCGCAGTTGGTGTCACCGCCGTCCCTGTTGGATTCTACCATGGAGAAGAGAACGACACAAGGGAGAGAGGGAGATAGAGCCGTGCGAGCTAGAGGAGGCACTGTCCTCGTTGTTGCTGCCACGGTCGCTGGTGAGTCGTGCACTGCCATCAGAGTCGAAGACAACATCAGCCTTCTTGTTCTGGTTCCGATTCCTCTATTTCTAAAACTATAGCGCTCATTCTTGTTCTGCTTCAAACTTGTTCTTTTGCCATGTTCTTGTTCTAATCCTAGTCACATATTCTTATTTTAGTTCTGCTACTTTGCTTCAAAATTGCTGTTGTAACTCGTATTGGTTTTGGGACTGTTGTGGCTGCTGCTGGTTTTGTTCGAGGCTACTGCTGCTGTGAGAAAGGAAAAAGGAATTTCTCGCGGTTAACGAATTCTTCGAGTTCCGGTTATTTGAGGTACGAGATTTATTTTAAAATTAACTGTTTTAATTTATGAATGCCAATGAAGTTTAGTGAATAACGGCAAATAATTTATAAATGTCTTGTTTGGTTAATTGATGAAAATTGATGAAATTGAGATTGTTGGTGATTGTGAATATGGTTGAATGTGATAAAATTGTGATGAGATTGATTTGTAGCTGTGTTTGAGGATGATGATTTCTGTTGGTTATGTGATTTGATGATGATGAGGGTATGCTTGAAATGCTGTTGGAAGTTGATGAACTATTATGAATATATATGTGTAATTTTGTGAATTATTGATTCCAAATTCTTGGAACTATACTACCAATGTGATTGTTGATGACATGTCATCATATCATGTTTTTCTATACGTTTTCATACAAGAAATTGATAATTAGTGTTTAAATATTGCATTCTTTTGTGCTTAAATAGTATATTTTCTTGATCTTTTGATTTTATAAATTTTGTAGGAAATAAGTGGAAAAAGAAGCAAAAGAGTACAAAATCAGCTAAAAAGAAGAAAAGAGGAATTTTTGGGACACACTTTAAAGTTGAACACGCTTTAGAACTTTAGGCCATGCTTTTAAAAGCATGGCCATGACCATGATAATGCCAAGGAATGAAGCTAGCGTTAAAATGAAATGAACGCTAATGGCATTACTAATTAATGCTTATGCATGCATTGAAAATTAATGCCATGCATTATCATAAATTAAAGCATGCATGCAATTTAATTAATAATGCCAATTAAGAATGGATGATATGAATGAACGCTACATTGACTTATTCATTAAATGAATGAATGCCAAAGGTGTTTAAAGCATGCATTTCATTTTTAATGCCGTTAAAGCCAATTGGCAAATGCATTAGCAATTAATTAATAAATCCAATGAAAGTAAGCAATGAGTGCTACGTTAATTGTTGCAACGGAGCGCTTCATCAAAGCCAAGGAGCAAGCATTCAAACAAGGCCAGCATTGAAAACAAAGGGAGCGCTACGTTAAATGTTTTAACTTTTTCGGACTTGGCACAAAGAAAAGTATGAGGAAATTGGCTCAAAATGGGAGAGCTAAGATTCGAATAGGGGAACAAAAGAAAAAGCAAGGGGCGCTATGATAAACCACTATTTTATGGTTTATCTTGTGCTTAATTGAGTGGATTTTATCAACTCTTTACCGACTTATTCATACTATTTGCATGGTTTTACATTTGCCTTCCTAATTATGTGCTTTGATTGAAAACATGCTTCTTTGGCCTTAAGTTCCCTATGTTTAAATCCTCTCTTATTACCATTAGATGCCTTGATATGTGTGTTAAGTGATTTCAGAGATTACAAGGCAAGAATGGCTCAGAGGATGGAAAGGAAGCATGCAAAAGTGGAAGGAATACAAGAAGTTGGAGAAATTGCTAAGCTGTCCAGCCTGACCTCTTCGCACTCAAACAGCTATAACTTTAGCTACAGAGGTCCAAACGACACGGTTTCAGCTGCGTTGGAAAGCTAACGTCCGGGGCTTCGATTTGATATAAAATATTTTATAGTTTCCTTGATGCTAGGAGACGCGACCGCGTGCTCCATGCGGCCGTGTCGCAGTGACAAAAATCAGCGTGTTTGAATTCGCAACCAGCGAATTCTGGGCTGTTTCTGACCCAGTTTGCGGCCCAGAAAACACAGATTAGAGGCTATAAAGTGAGAAAATACATCCATTCACGAGAAGCTCTCATATTCACAATTTTAGGAGTAGATGTAGTTTTTAGAGAGAGAGGTTCTCTCCTCTCTCTTAGGATTAGGATTTATGATTTCTCTTAGTTTTAGGAGTGACTCTCGATCCCAGGTTCAATGTTCTTTTTATTTATTTTCTCAATTTAATTTATGAACGTCTATGCCAGATTTAATTTCTTTTGTTAATGCAATTTGAGGTATTTTCAGATTTAAGATTGCTTTGCTTTATTTATATTGATGCTTTTAATTTAATTTAGATATTTTTCTCCCTTTTGGCTTTGGTCAAGTGATTGGTAGTACTTGAGTTATCAAACTCAGCAAGTGATTGAAATTGGCAGATTCTGCTTGAGCTAGGATTGCTCTAACACTAGTCTCTCCACAAGAGTTGACTAGGACTTGAGACTCAAGCTAATCAGTCCACTTAACCTTCCTTTGTTTAATAAAGGCTGACCAAGTGGGATTAAAACCCAATTCTCTTCACACCTGATAAGGATAAATAAGATAGGAATTCCAATTCTTATACCTTGCCAGGAGATTTTATTATTAATATTTTATTTTACTTGTCATATAACATATTCCCTCCTTACTTCCAAAACCCCAATTTACAAACTCATAACCAATAATAAGAACATACCTCCCTGCAATTCCTTGAGAAGACGACCCGAGGTTTAAATAGCCGGTTATCAATTTTAAAGGGGTTTGTTACTTGTGACAACCAAAACGTTTGTAAGAAAGGTTGATTGCTTGGTTTAGTAACTATACTCACAACGAGAGTTTACTATAACCTCTAAACCATCAATCTTCTGTTCTTCAAAATGGCGCCGTTGCCGGGGAATTGCAAACGTATGCCTTATCATTGGTTATTGTAAATATTTGCTTTTTGCTTGTTTTTTTTGTTTTTATTTTTGTTTTTACTCTTTTTTTTCGTAAATTAAGAGGTTATTGGTTTTTATTTTAAAATTTTTATCTTATCTTATCTTATTTCAAAAATCAAATTTCAAAAATTCAAATTTCAAAAATTTAAAAATTCAAAATTTCAAAATTTCAAATTTCAAAATTTAATTTTCAAATTTCAAAATTTAATTTTCAAATTCAAAATTTAAATAACCTTTTAATTTAAATTTGTTTTTATTTACGTTTTTAATTTTTATTTGCTACTATGAACTCTCACCCTTTTGGCTATGAGTCTGATTACAATTATGTTGCAGGAAGAAAAAATTACAATGAGAACAGGCATCAAGGTTGGAACAATCAAAGATGGGAGGAGCCACAAGGATTTGATCAATCCTCATGGCAACAACCACCTCCAATGGACTATCAACAACCACCACCATATGCCTATAAACCCTCTCCTCAACACAGCTTTGAACCACCATACTCACAAGCCGCCTACAACCATTCACCTCCATATGACCCTAACCTGTATCCACCATACCAACCACCCTATGAACCAAATGAACCCTCCTATCCACCCCAAACCTCCATAGAGAAAGCACTTGCCGATCTAAACTCTACTATACAAGCTCTCTTCGCCCAAATCGGACCACCAAATACCTTCAACATTCAACCCTCAAGCTCTAGTGCACTTCCTTGTCAACCACAGAATGATCTCTCCATCCCATCAGCACCATCCATGGAAGGGCACCCACATCCATTAATCCAAGAGCAACATGATCTCAATGATGCTATTGACATGGAACAAGAGAGAAGGGATCATCTTCGCGAATCCATACTTCATAAGGAGCTAGAGGAGGCCCTAAAGGTGAAGGTAGTAAAAACCCTTGAAGTCGAAGGAGTGGTTGAAGAATTAGTGAAGGAAGAATCAAGGGATCATCTCAAGGAAGCAGCGGATCAATTTCATGCAACTCTATATCAACTAAATCAAGCGATAAGTCAATTAGGTTCCCGACGCTCGGACACTCAAAGTGCTCCCATGGCTTCATGTGGGCAATCTAATGAAGAACGTAGCATGAAGGAGATATTAGAAACTCCAGTGGACAGTACGGAGCATGACTTTGTACTGGAACAAGTGGAGGAAGCTGTAATTATCGAAGAAGAAGAAGTGGTTGCAGACTTAGGAGATGCTGAACCTCCATGGGAAAGTCAAGACATAGAACCTCCTTCCAAGACGATTGCATTTGATGTTAAGGAGGGTGTACAACCTCCAAGGCATATCACAGTTGAAGACTTGGAAGAGGTTGATCAAGAGATAGAGATTCAAGAAGAAGAAGCACAACCTCCCATGCCCTTGGAAAGCAATGAAAAGGAGATTGAATTGGAAGAAAGCTACCAAGAGGAAGAGGTTGAAATTGAAGAAGCTTGCAAAGAGGTGGTAATTATCAGAGAAGAGCACAAGGGAGTGGAGCTTGCAATTTCATTAAAAATACCTCCCTCTAAGTTGCCATTACCCTTCGCAACATTCAAGTGGGTAAAATTCATATCCCTTAACTTTCTGATTCCACTTGAATATGGGCTACTGGAGACGGATGGTCAACTTAGAGCTCTTTGTGGCATTAAGAGTAAGAGGAAGATGGTCAGTGGTAAGAATTGTCCTGCAAGGTTCATTATGGTTGGAAGCTTTAAGTTTAAACGCAAGGGTTGGTGTAAAGCTCAATTGAATGGGTCTAGGAAGTTGTTTGGACGCTTCAACAAGAATTCTAAAGCTGAACCACCCGGATGGAATCATGATAATCAACTTGAAGACGGGTGTAAAAGCAAGATTTGGGATCCTGGAATCTATTCTGACATCCAACACCCCGGGAGCCTAAGAATCTGTTTAAAGCTACTCAAAGGCATTACGTGCCTAGTTTGGGATCCCGGAGGCTATTGGAATTACAAACATTGGTGGAGATTCCTGGATGAGTTCAAATACAAGCCACCATAACAGGAAGCTCATCAAATGTCCAAGTTAAGGAATTTAACTAAAAGTGCTAGGTGGGAGACAACCCACCATGGTATGATCATTCCTTTTTCATTTTTAGTTAGTTTTATTTGTTTTCGAGTTTTATTTTATTTTATTATATTGAACCTGGAGTTTTGCATCACATTCATATTAACACTGCATTCTGCATTTTTCATGCATAAAAAAAAAAGAGAAGCACGCACGCGACGCGGCAGCGTCGCTGACGCGTCCGCGTCATGTGGGAAAAATGGCTCCCACGCGACCGCGTCACTCACGCGGCCGCGTGACCTGGAAATCGACGTACAAAGGGTGCACGACCGAAAGTTGTGCGAGAGTGGTGCTGGACTGGTGCTGACCGCACACGCCTTACCATGCGGACGCGTGCCTCACGCGTCCGCGTCATATCCCCATGATGGCCACTCACGTGATCGCATCGACCACGCGATCGCGTCACCCTGGATTTTGGCAATACTAAGTTTTGAACAGAGAGTTGTGCGACCGCGAGGCTGCACTCGCGCCACTAGCACAAATCGAGTCACGCGATCACGTGCCCCACGCGTCCGCATCACCTGACCTTATCGCGCACCACGCGACCGCGTCTCTCACGCGTCCGCGTCGCCTGCGCCACACAACTTATCCAGATCAGCGCCAATTATCTTATCTTTTCTTTTCTAATCCTAATTTATTTTCTATCTTTTCTTCTTCCCTTCTTTCCCTTCTCATTCTTCTTATATTTTATTTTATTTTACTTAATTTATTTGCATATTTCATTCATTGCATTTTAATTTAGTGCATATTTTTATTTTCTTTTCTAAATTTATTATTTTTCCTTTGGTGTTGAATTTTCTTATTTCACTATTGCATCTTCTCTTGAAATATTTTGGGTGCTTAGTAACTTGTTTTATTCTGATTGGGTAACATTATTTAAATCAATGCTAATCTTTTATGATACTCGTACTTCTCTTGCATTGATATGAACTTATACTATCTTGCATTACCCACATTCCCCTTTGTTGCAAATTCTGCACCACTGGTATGCCATGGCTTCTATTGTTTTCTCACGTACATGTTGAAGCTTCCATATACTTGAGACCCTTATCATTTGGCATTAACCCACCCCATACTTCATTTATTTTCTTATCTTTACTTCTAGGTATTACTGTTCTTCTTTTCTCTTCTTTCAGGCTGGCCACCAAAGACGGAAAAAGGGAGAAATTTCTAAAAGGGGAGACAAACATGTCCATCTGCACAATCCTTGAAGGAAAGCATCAGTTGGAACAACCCGTCCACCTGCACATCTCAGCATGCACCGAGGACAGTGCAATCTTTAAGTGTGGGGAGGTCGATACCGATCTCCATGGGTTAGTTACTCTTCTATCTCAACACCAATGGTTTATTTTTCTTGTTAGTTGTTGCATTTACATATTTGATTGCATGTTTATTTGATTTTATGCATTTAGTTACTACTTGGTTGAAATAATATTTTCTTTTTCAAGAAATATTTATAGTATTTCACTAATTTAAATTGAAAAAAAAAATTTTTCTATTAAAACTTGTCTGAAGTTGTATTCGGAACATGGTTTTTGAGCCAAAGAACACACAACCTGTGAGATTTTGAGCTTATTTATATGGTTACATTATTTAACCATAAATTTTTATTCTTGTGTGTTTTCTTCTCTATAATTGCAATCTTTGCTTTGTTCCATTCTATATGTCCAATGTTTAATGTGTTACATGCTTGCATATGATTGAGGCCATTGTTTGATTTTAGCTCACTTATCCCAAATAAGCCTACCCTTTAAATCACCCTTGTCAGCCACTTTGAGCCTCTTAATCCCCATTTGTTCTGTTTTATAACCACATTACTAGCGTTAAGCAGAAAAACAAATAAAAAAAATCCCAAGTTGAATCCTTGGTTAGCTTAAGATAGATATTGTGTATAATTTAAGTATGGAAAATTTTATGGGAACATAGGATGATAAAAGGGAGAATTAAATTGAATAAGTTATTTAAAAATTTGGGAAGCATGCTCATGTGAAATAAAAAATTACCATGTGTATTGAAAAAAAATATTAAGTAATTAAATAAGGGGATACAAAAAAAAAAGAAAAAAAAAGAAAAGAAAAGAAAAGAGAAAGAAAAATAATATTACCCCAAATGCAAAATAAAAAGAATCAATGCACATGGGACAAAATTCAAAAATAAGTTTGATACATGAGCGTGTAATACAAAAGTGGGAAAAATTTGGGTAGCTAGGTAAAGTATTTTAGAATTGTATAAAGTATGTATATGTTAGGTGAGATCTTAGACTAGTCAAGGATTCAATTTATAGCTCACTTAGCCATATATATACCCTCACCCTTACCTTGGCCCCATTACAACCTTAAAAAGACCTCATGATGTTTGCATTGGTACATTAAATACATGTTGATTGGTTAGATGAAGAACAAAGTTTAGAAAGCATGACTAGAGAAGAGTAGAGTGATTAACCCTATACACTTGAGAGATTAGAGTGATATATACTACCAGTGAGGGTTCAAGGCTTGATTCTATATTCCCTGCTTTCATGAGCTGTCTTCTTACAAGTTTACTTGCTTTTTATTGTACGATTTGAATTAGTGAAAATTGGTTTGTATTTGTCTTAGAGAACTTGTTTGCTTTTAACCAAGTAGGTAGAAACATTCTGCATGTAGTTGCATTCATACAGATAGGTTGCATTTCATGCATTCTACCATTCCTCTTCACTCCTTTATAGCTTCTCCTGAGCTTAGCATGAGGACATGCTAATGTTTAAGTGTGGGGAGGTTGATAAACCACTATTTTATGGTTTATCTTGTGCTTAATTGAGTGGATTTTATCAACTCATTACCCACTTATTCATACTATTTGCATGGTTTTACATTTGCCTTCCTAATTATGTGCTTTGATTGAAAACTGTAGAACCTATGCACAATTACTCAAGAGGGGGGGTGAATTGAGTATTGCAACAACAATGAATCTTTTTGCGAAAGTTAAAGACAATATTCAAAAGTGTTATTGTACTAGTATTTTTCCAAGAGCTTAACTCAATTGCTAAGCATTTATAAGGAGCTTTTACTTTCCAATAGACACCAACTCAAATAAATTGATCAAGCTTTTCACCAATCGGACTTAAGCTATTCCTTAAGTACTTACGAAGCTACTTTTCGATCACAATTTATTTGCTCAAAGGTAAAAGACAATAATATAGAAGAGATGAGTTTGGAGAGATGCAAACGCTATTTAGAGTGGTTCGGCACAATCCTTGTCCTACGTCCACTTTCTTTCTCAATCGCTATTGAGAAGTTCCACTATTGCCAAGCTTCAAGGTGCTCGCGCAAAACCTTTTACAATCCGAGTCCTTAGTTTCTAACACCTCACGGTATATGATCACCACTCGTATACTAACCCACTCCACTTAGAGATTCCTTCTCTAAGATTTGCCTTGAGTACTTAGTATACTTCTTTGGTATCCTCACCGACTATAGTGTTTATAACTCTTGACTCAACCTTGGAGATCACACTCCAATTTACAAAGTGTTACAAGAAAACAATTCTCAAAGAATTGTTGAGATGAAATGAGTACTCTCTAGAAGAGTGTATGATTACAAGTTTAGCACTATTGAACCAATTGATATTGCTCTCTCAAATTGTGTATTATAACACCTTAAAAATGTGTAGAATGAAAGAATATGAACAAGATAGTTTGCAAATACTCACATGTCTGAAATAAGGCTTCAATCCATCTATTTATAGACTTCCCAAACCTTAGAAACGTTGGGGAGTTAATGGGATGGAGCCGTTTTGTTAAAACTAGCCGTTTTTTATGTTTTTGAATCATTTGCATCGATGCATAACACTTTGCATCGATGCAAATGTGTCTTTGAAGCTGAAATTTGAATTTTCAGCTAGGTTGCATCGATGCAAACATCTTTGCATCGATGCAACAAGTCGTTGCATGCTTTGCATCGATGCAAGATGAGTGTGCATCGATGCAAACCTTAAAGAATGGCTTAAAATCACTTCAAAATACTTAGGATTGATCTCAAACTTGTTGGAGTCAATTCCTATGCTTTTGTACCTTTGAAAACAAGTTTTTAAACCATTTGGCTAGCATCGAATTGCAAGATATGCATCAAAACATTTTGTGAGTGTGTGTTGAGAGATTTAGCAATTGGTTCTTAACAAGAAGTTACCTAAGTCCTAAGACACTATACTTGTCTTCAAATGTTGTGGACTTGAGTTTCTTGTTGTTGTTGTGTTGCTTTCAACTCTTCATTCCTCAATGTTGAATGTTGGTTGATCTTTCAACATGCTTGTTCATTCAAGTTGTTTGTTGGTTTGTCTTTCATGTCGTTTGTTGGTTTGTCATTCATCAAAACCTACGAATACAAACTTCGCATACAAGCAACATGATTTACAAAAACATGCTTCTTTGGCCTTAAGTTCCCTATGTTTAAATCCTCTCTTATTACCATTAGATGCCTTGATATGTGTGTTAAGTGATTTCAGAGATTACAGGGCAAGAATGGCTCAGAGGATGGAAAGGAAGCATGCAAAAGTAGAAGGAATACAAGAAGTTGGAGAAATTGCTAAGCTGTCCAACCTGACCTCTTCGCACTCAAACGGCTATAACTTTAGCTATAGAGGTCCAAACGACACTGTTTCAGTTGCGTTGAAAAGCTAATGTCCGGAGCTTCGATTTGATATATAATATGCCATAGTTTTCTTGACGCTAGGTGACGCAATCGTGTGCTCCATGCGGCCGCGTCGCAGTGACGAAAATCAGCGTGTTTGAATTCGCAACCAGCGAATTCTGGGCTGTTTCTGACCCAGTGTGCGGCCCAGAAAACACATATTAGAGGCTATAAAGTGGGGGAATGCATCCATTCATGAGAAGCTCTCATATTCACAATTTTAGGATTAGATGTAGTTTTTAGAGAGAGAGGTTCTCTCCTCTCTCTTAGGATTAGGATTTATGATTTCTCTTAGTTTTAGGAGTGACTCTCGATCCCAGGTTCAATGTTCTTTTTATTTATTTTCTCAATTTAATTTATGAACGTCTATGCCAGATTTAATTTCTTTTGTTAATGCAATTTGAGGTATTTTCAGATTTAAGATTGCTTTGCTTTATTTATATTGATGCTTTTAATTTAATTTAGATATTTTTCTCCCTTTTGGCTTTGGTAAAGTGATTGGTAGTACTTGAGTTATCAAACTCAGCAAGTGATTGAAATTGGCAGATTCTGCTTGAGCTAGAATTGCTGTAACACTAGTTTTTCCACAGGAGTTGACTAGGACTTGAGACTCAAGCTAATCAGTCCACTTAACCTTCCTTTGTTTAATAAAGGCTGACCAAGTGGGATTAAAACCCAATTCTCTTCACACCTGATAAGGATAACTAAGATAGGAATTCCAATTCTTATACCTTACCAAGAGATTTTATTATTATTATTTTATTTTACTTGTCATATAACATATTCCCTCCTTACTTCCAAAACCCCAAGTTACAAACTCATAACCAATAATAAGAACATACCTCCCTGAAATTCCTTGAGAAGACGACCCGAGGTTTAAATACTCGGTTATCAATTTTAAAGGGGTTTGTTACTTGTGACAACCAAAACGTTTGTAAGAAAGGTTGATTGCTTGGTTTAGTAACTATACTCACAACGAGAGTTTACTATAACCTCTAAACCATCAATCTTCCGTTCTTCACGCTATGTTGCATTAGTTAACTTAGCGCTATGAACAAGGCATGGTTCGACGAGCCTGGGACAAGGCAGGGAGTGCTACGTTGCAACTCCTAACTGAGCGCACCACTAGAAGCATGCCCCAACCCATTTTTAAACAAATGCCTCCTGATCCAAGCTTCACTCCAACACATCCTGACTCAATTGAACCAAGCCAATTTGGATCCACTCCTCTTCAAATCCAAAGCAAGCAAAGCCCATTATCATCACTCAAAGGCATAAGAGATAGTTAGAATAGGAATTTCATTTAAATTGTAATTTGTTTTCAATTTCAATTTTATTTTCATTTTGTAAAGCCTATATAAAGGCATCAATTCCATTTCATTGAGAGAGGCTGGCTCTAATAGAGAGCAGTAGGAGTAGGATTAGAATAGAGAGCTCTCTTTTAATTTTCCTTTTTGAATTTGAGAATTGAGATCAGATCTGGGTTCATTTTCTGTTTTCATTGTCTTTCTTTTGCAACTTCTACTTTCTAATTCTGGGCTTTTAAATTCTGAGTGAAGAATTCTTTGAAGTTCTTCCTCTTGGAGTTCCATTTCTTTTCTGTTTTCTAAATTTATGAATTAAAGATCGGATCTCAATTGTTTTTTTTTATTTTCACTTTTTCTGCAAATTTTCATTTCTGCTTTAGTTCTTCTGCAAATCTACTTCATCTTCTACTTCTCTGCACTTTACAATTCCAGTTTTATTTTGAATCCCAGTCCTCAAATCCTTTATTCTTCAAGCAATTTAAGATTTCCAGCAATTTAGATTCAGCAATTTAAGTTTCTTGCACTTTAAGTTTCAGTCATTTACTTTTCTTGCAATTTAAGTTTCAGCTATTTTACTTTCTTACACTTTAAGTTTCTGCAATTTTACTTTCTGTACTTTAAATTCACTGCAATTTCCTTTTTGTTGATTTAATTTCATCCAATTCACCAATGTTAGCTTGACTAAACTAATCACCCACTAAAGTTGCTTGATCCATCAATCCCTGTGGGATCGACCTCACTCTAAGTGAGTTTTACTACTTGAGGCGATCCGGTACACTTGCCGGTGAGTTTAGGTGTGGAATCTGATTTCCACCCATCAATTGTGCTGTTTGTCTTGTTGTGACTTGCTTGTATGTTGAATTGAATCTTTTACTTGTACTATTAGTTTATGAATGTATTAAAGTGATTACAAGTTGATATTTTGATTAAGAATTAATTATGTGGCTAAGAGATGGTTAATGTGACTAGTTTTATATTTAGAATTTGTTTTGAGTTTAGAGATTTTAAAAGAGGTAATTATTTAAAGTAAAACTAAGAGTATTTTCAAAAAATTTGATAAAAATATAGTTGAATTTGTTGAATTTGATAAAACTAGGGATTTAAAAACTATCATAGTTGAATTTGTTGTTGCAAATTATGATTTGAGATGAATTTGTTGTCGTATGTTGAATTAGACACTCAGTTGCTAGGGAAGTTCGTTGACAAGAAGAAAGATCATGATTCTGCCAAAGGGTCAATCAAGTATCTTGCACTGCACTTGAGATTTGAAGTTGATATGGTTGCCTATTCCCTTTGTGAGTTTAGAGGTGGTGAGAGTGAGAGAAGGGAACTTCAAGCCTATAGAAAAAGCCATTTTTCTCTTCTTATTGAGCGCTTGAAGAATTCAACAAGGTATGATTGTTTCTGCAATATGCTTTTTAAAAAATTGTTTTGGTACATGCCCTTGTATTGAGATATATATATATATATATATATATATATATATATATATATATATATATATATATATATATATACTACTGATTGATGTTGTAGCCCTATATCTCCAATGGTTTTGAGGAAAATGGGAAGATATCCATTGACACCAGAAGAACCAGCACTTGTGCTAGCAGGCCATGGTTTCAAGTGCGGAACCTACGTTTACTTGGCTGGTTCTGGTATTTATGGAGCAGATTCAAGAATGAATCCCTTTACTAGGCTCTATATCAATGTTATTACAAAGGAAGATTTCCTTGCTCGGTTGCTCCCAATGAACTTGAACCTTTTAAGAATTTTTCTTCTCAGGTAATAAATATTCATGTTAATAATTTTCAAATTCAGTTGAAGCATGACTACTAATACTTAACAATGAAGGTTTGATGTTAATGTAGCTTGCTGCTTTGGACTTTATTGGATATGCAACTGCTGATGTATTTTTCATGACAAACTCTGGTAGCCAACTCTCAGTAATGGTGTCTGGATTCAGAAGCTACTATGGTGGCGATCATGCTCCTACTTTGAGGCCTAACAAGAAGAGGCTGGCAGCAATCTTGTGGTAGAATGGTACTATAGGATGAAACAGTTTTGAAAAAAGAGTAAAGAAGATCATCCAGAAAGATCAGAAAGTTACAATGAGGAAGTTTGGTAAAAGCATTTACAGACAGCCAAGGTCTCCCGAGTGCATGTGTAGACAACCTTAACACCATCAATCAACACACTCACGCACCCATTGTATAATATTAGACTAAGACCAGCCCAATGCACATGGAGCTGAATTACTTATACTATATAGTAGTATAGATCTAAAAATGTTATTACTTATAACTTAATTTATGTATAATTTTATTGATTTTATTGATATGTTAGTTGGTTACTTTAATCATAACTTATCTTAATTTTTTATTATCATTTTTTATTTTTAGATTTATTTTGTGATTATGATAATTTTGGGATGTGATTATGTTTTAAAAAATAAAATTAAATCTCATAAAACAAAATAGGCTATGGTCATGATAAAAATCGTGACCATAGATAAGGCTATGGTCACAGTTTTAAGGTGGGGTGACCATAGATAAGCTATGGTCACGGTGTAAAACCGTGACCATAGATAAGGCTATAGTCACGGTAAAAACCGTGACCATAGATTGGGCTATGATCATAGTTTTAAGGTGGGGTGACCATAGAGGCTATAGTCACGGTGAAAACGGTGACCATAGATAGGGCTATGGTCACGGTTTTAAGTGGGGTGACCATAGATAGGGCTATGGTCACGGTTTTAAGGAGGGGTGACCATAGAGTCTATGGTCACGGTGAAAATCGTGACCATAGATAAGGCTATGGTCACGGTTTTTACGCATGACCATAGATTAACCTATGGTCACGGTGAGAAAACGTGGTCTAAAGTGTCAGAATTTGAAAATTGAAACTGTGACCATAGAAACCGTGACCATGACCTATGGCCACGAGAAAATAGGCTACAGTAAAAAACCGTAACCATAGGTCCAAAATCGTGACCATAGATCTATGGTCACCCTTTTTACTAGCTATAGTCACGGTTTTTTACCGTGACCATAGGCCTTTTTTTGTAGTGACATTATTTAGTTCTAGACCAACCAAAATAATGTAAGCAAATCTATAAATAAAATAATAACTACCAACCATTTCTTTCCAAAAGTAATAGGAGAAGAAGAAGTTGTAATTTCTCATAATTATATTAATAAACTGACATTAGTAGTTAATAAAAAATGATATACTCTTGTAGTGATAATAATTGAAAAAGAAAAATTTGAGTTTATAATCATAGTAAACTCAGGAACACATGTAAATTGTATATAAGAAGACTTAATACCTATCAAATATTATAAAAAAATAACTGAAACAATTATCAAAGCAAAAAACGATAAAATGACTATAAACTACAAAATTTTTAGAGTAAAGATTTATAAAAATAAAGTATGCTTTTCAACTATATTTGTTTTTAGAAAAAAAATATCTCAACAAATTATATTAGGTAACTCTTTTTACTTTGTTACTATATCCTTTTATGGTAGATATAGATGGAATAACCACTTATTACATACCAAACCAATCTATTCTATTTGAGTTCATATAAAAACTCAAAGAAAGAAAACTTAACCTACTACAACAGGTAGTTATTTCTCAACTTAATATAATAGAAAGAACAAAAAAATAGATTAATTTCCTAAATCAAGAGATGGTATATAAAGAATAAAACAACAATTAGAAATTCAAAAAATTCAAATTCTAATAAAAGGATTAGAAGAAAGAAATAAAAAAGATTTGTGTAGTCTAAATCCAACAGCTTTTTATTATGGAAAACTACATGAAGTATCCTTATCATATGAGGATAATTTTCAAGAAAAAGATATTCTCACTAAAGCAAAACCTATTTTTAAACGAATAAAGAATTTTTGGAATACTGTAAGAAAGAAATCCAAAAATACTTAGATAAAGGCTTAATTAGATTATCAAAGTCTTGTTAGAGCTGTACAGAATTTTATGTAATAAAAGCTTCTGAAATAGAAAGAGGAGCTCCCAAGTTAGTAATTAACTACAAACCTTTAAATAAAGCCTTAAAATGGATAATATCCCCTACCAAAAAAAATGACTTAATTAAAAAATTAAGTAATGTTACTATTTTTTCTAAATTTGATTTAAAATCTGGATATTATCACATATCCATAAAAGAGGAAGATAGATATAAAATAACATTTATAGTATCTTTTGGACATTATGAATGGAATATAATGCCTCAAGGATTAAAAAATGCAACAAGTGAGTTTTAAGAAATTATAAATAATATTTTTTATTCATATGTAGACTTCACCATAGTTTACTTAGACGATGTACTTGTGTACTCTAAGGCTGCATTTGGTTCATGTATGGGTTGAGACAGAGACACAAGAACATAGACATTGAAGACATAGACATAATGAGACATAAAATTTTTACTTTATTTGGTAACTATATACTGGACAGAACAATAAATTATAAATGTCAATATTATTCCTGTAAAAAAATTACCAATAAAAAAGAGAGAATAATGAATAAAGTGGAAATTAAAGAAAAAAGAATGGACAAAATTAAAAAAAATTGTGTATTATAAGTTGTGTCTTAGTGTCTGATAAACCACTATTTTATAGTTTATATTGTGTTTAATTGTGTGGTTTTATCATGATCTTTACCCACTTATTCATATGATTAGCATGCATTTATATTTTCTTCCTAAATTTATTACATGATTGAAAACTTGCTTCCTAGAGAATTTTAATTACGTGACGTGCGCGATCTGCATAATCTGCAGAATCGCTGGGGCGATTTCGGGCCCTATTTTGACCCAGTTTTCGGCCCAGAAAAGCAGACTAGAGCCAGAGAACATGCAGAAACCAACAACAACATTCATTTCGCATAGTTTTAGTTTTTAGATCTAGTTTTCCTCTCATCTAGGTTTTTTCTCTCTACACATTCATAGTTTTTAGGATTCTTATTTTCTATTGCTTTTTGCATTGGGATTTTGAGAAGAGTTATTACCTCATCAAGACTTCGTCATTCTAATTTGTTTTCTTTACTTGGCTTTACTCTTCCATATCCTTTAATTTACTTAATTCTACTGTTGGATTATTTTAGAATTTATCAATACAAGAGTTATTTTTATTTTTAATTGATTCTTTTGAGTTTTATTTATCATGTCTTTCTTTAATTCCCTTTCCTATGTTATGAGTTCCACATTCACAATGAGTGAGTAGTTCCCTAACTTGATGGGGAGTTGATTGAAAGGAATCCTTGAGTTGGAATACTCAAAGGAGAAATTATAATTAGGTTTATTATTGGATTGCCCTCTAATCACTAACGCTAGTCCTTCCAAGTAAGCGGACTGGGACTTGTGAATAGAAACAGCATTTCAACTTGTTTGACTTTCCCTTACATAGTAAGGGATAACTAAACAGAACAACCCCCAATTATCAATTAATCTTGAGAGTATTGCAACAAGAATAGGGCTTCCAACTAATCTACTCCCAGTCAAGGCTTTTATTTAAATCACATTAATTTTCTGATTTAATTTCCTGTCATTCAACTCAAATCTTTTTGAAAACCATCCGATTAATAAAATAGCACACTTTCCTGCAACTCGTTGGGAGACGACCTGGGATTCATACTCCCAGTATTTTAATTTTAATTTCTGTGACACCCTTTTTTTTTAAATTGATAAGCGGATTTCTGGTTGGTTGAGGACTATATTCACAACGCATATCTTATAACAATTCTTAACTCGCCAATTTCCGCCCACATCAATTTTTGGCGCCGTTGGCAGGAAGTTGCAATAGAGTGCTATAGTTATTGATTGGATTTTATTTATTTGCATTTTATTTTATTTTACTACTATGAGCTGCTTGTTTCTTTCGTTGGATGACGCGTTCGCTTCCTGACCCAAGCTTGCTAGTATTCGATCCTAAGATTGAAAGAACTATTTCACGAATAAGGCAAGCTCGGCGTCGGTTACTCCTCTCTAAGGGCGGATCTGAAACGTCACTTGAGAAAGAAACCAGCCCCCTTCTACTGATTTGGTTGTTCTACGTGCAGGTAACATGGCGGCAGCTAGGAGAGTTACTATCCAGGAGGCTGGAGCCCCTGATTTTACAATGCAACCATTTCAAGCGCATCACCCAGCGGTGGCTACAGACTTTGAAATAAAGACCGCACTGCTGAATTTGATGCCCAAGTTTCATGGCTTGCCTGCTCAAGAGCCTATCAAGCACCTGAGAGATTTTCAAGCAGCCTGTTCTACTGTCAGGCGTGATGGTGCAGATGAAACTTCAATTTTGCTGAAAGCTTTCCCGTTTTCTCTTGAGGGGAAGGCAAGAGAGTGGTACTACACTCAACCAGAAGCAATTGTATCCAACTGGGATACACTGAGAAGAGAATTCTTGGAAAAGTTCTTTCCAGCTGAAGTTACTGATAAACTGAGGAAAGATATTTCCATGATTGTTCAGGATGATTCTGAAACTCTCTATGAGTACTGGGAGCGCTTCAATAATATTCTGGAAGCTTGCCCACACCATACGATTGACAAGATAGTGTTACTCGGTTACGTCACACAAGGCATGAGGCCCCAAGACAAGACCACATTGGAAAGTGCTAGCAATGGGTCTATGAAAAAGTACAAGACCACTGAGGAGGCATGGCAATTGATTAGCGACTTAGCTGAATCTACTAGGAATCACAGGTAGAAACAAGGCCGTGCAAAAGCTGTTGCAGAAGTATCCTCTAGCAGAGAGACTGCTGCTTTAACTCAGAGTATCTGTGAAATGACCAACTTGCTGAAGCAGATGCAATTGAATCAACAACAAGTTCAGCAAGCTCAACCTTCTCCACCACAGCAAAACCAACAGTTAATCCCACAGAGAGTTTGTGGAGTCTATGCTGATTATAGCCATTATACTGATGAATGTCCACAGCTCCAGCAGGAAGACAACACCGTGGCAGCCACTCATAACTTCTATGACCGCCCTAACCAAGGGTACAATCAAAGTGGCAATTACAACCATGGATAGCAGGACAATTCTAACCAGAATTAGAAGGACAACAACAACAATAGAGAAGGCAGAGATAATCAAAGAAATCAGAGGTGGAATAACAACAACAACAGGCAGCAGAACCAGTACCAGCCTTACAGAGCACCTCACCTGAGGCAATCCCAAGGACTACAGAATACCTAACAGTAGACCTCTCAAATTACCTATCCTTCTTCTTCTGCTAATGATGACTTACTACAATTAATTGATCGGAGACAGCAGACCATAGAAAATAACATTAATGCCACTCTGAATGGTCTGAACGCTACTTTGCAAGCTCTTATCTCACAGATTGGTTCAATGAATAACTCCAATAATCAACCTTTGAGCTCCAGTGGAATTCCCTCTCAACCATTATCCAATCCCAAGGGTGATATTAATGCCATCACCCTAAGGTCCAGAACCACACTGCAGGAGAGGAACCAGGAGGAGCCAAGCTCACCAAAACACGCCTCAGCTGAAGAGGTAGTGTAAATAGAAGATATTGAAGAGGAAGAAGACATACAGGACATAGCTGAAAAAGAAGAAGCTCGACCACAGGAGGAAGCATCAAAAGGCGCAGACACTACAGAAGACACCACTCCTATTCCATTTTCACAACTTGCAAGGAAGCCCAAGAAGCAGCTGCAACCTGATCCAAAAATGGTAGAGATATTAAAAAAGGTTGAGGTAACTGTTCCTCTATTTGATGTTATTCAACAGGTACCTAAGTATGCAAAGTTTCTAAAAGATTTATGTATACATAAAGACAAAATCAATGAATTAGAAACTATTCCTTTAGGTAGTTCCATATCTGCTTTAATGGGAGGTTTACTTGAAAAGTGTAGTGACCCAGGTCCTTGTATAGTTAATTCTACTATTGGTGGTGAGATAATTTCTGACTGCATGTGTGATTTAGGAGCATGTGTGAGTATAATGCCTTTGTCTATATATGATGTTTTGAGGCTCCCTCCCTTAAAAAGGTCAGCAGCTCATTTTGTGTTAGCAGATAAAAGCATTATTACAGTGGTTGGAGTTGCTGAAGATGTATTAGTGGGCATTAAGGGACTCACGTTCCCCATTGATTTTTATATCCTAGAAATGCCCCAAAATGACTCAGACAAGCTATCATCAATCCTACTCGGAAGGCCATTCTTGAAGACCTCAAAGTTTAAATTAGATGCTTTTTCATGAACATACTCTTTTGAAATAGATGGCCGAATAGTGATCTTCAACCTGAATGGAGTTATGACGCATCCTCCGGAGGATCACTCTATCCTCAAGTGTGACATTATAGATGAAACCGTGGCTGAAGTCCATCAGGAGGAACTTGAAGAGAAGCACACAGGACAAGGTCCAAGTGTGGGGACATTCTCAGAGGACAATGACAGTGCTTTGCCATTGTTACCAGCTCCAGACAACCCAGAGCCTGACCATGATCAGAAATTAGAACTAAAACCCCTTCCTCCACACCTCAAATATGCTTACCTTGAAGACAAGCAGAAGTTTCCAGTTATCATTGCAAGGGAGCTCACTTCTCAACAAGAAGAGCAGTTACTTGGTGTGCTGAGGAGACACAAAAAGGCAATTGGTTGGAGTTTGGTAGATATAGTAGGCATCAACTCTCAAGTCTGTGAGCATAGAATATTTTTAGAAGGGGGAGCAAGACCTGTCCGTCAACCCCAGAGAAGACTGAATCCCACTATCCTCGAGGTTGTCAAAAAGGAAGTGACCAGACTACTGGAGGCAGACATCATCTACCCCATCTCAGACAGTGAATGGGTGAGCCCAGTACAAGTAGTGCCAAAGAAGTCTGGAGTCACTACAGTGAAGAATGAGCATGGAGAGCTTATAGCAACCAGAGTTCATCAGAACGCCTGAAGGGTCTGCATTGACTACAGACGCCTCAACCAAGCCACCCGTAAGGATCACTATCCTCTCCCATTCATTGATCAAATGCTGGATCGCCTGTCAGGTAAATCACATTATTGTTTTCTAGATGGTTACACAGGTTATTTCCAGATTCATATAGCTCCTGGGGATCAGGAAAAGACCACTTTTACATGTCCTTTTGGGACTTATGCTTACAAGAGAATGCCCTTTGGCTTGTGTAATACACCAGCTACTTTTCAGAGGTGCATGATGAGTCTTTTCTCTGGTCTTATTAAGGACTGCATGGAAGTTTTTATGGATGATTTTAGTGTTTATGGCGATTCCTTTAGCCTTTGCTTAGATGGATTATCTAGAGTATTAGATAGATGTGTCAGTACAAACCTTGTATTAAATTTTGAAAAATGTCACTTTATGGTTAAACAAGGGATTGTACTAGGACATGTTGTGTCTAATATTGGCATTTCTGTAGATCCAGCAACGGTGGATGTTATTTCTAGTTTACCTTACCCCTCTTCTGTGAGGGAAGTCCGTTCGTTCCTTGGCCATGCAAGTTTTTACAGGAGATTCATTAAGGACTTTAGTAAGGTAGCACTTCCCTTATCCAGGCTACTGCAGAAAGATATTGAGTTCGAGTTCAGTAAAAATTGCAAACAAGTGTTTGATAAGTTGAAAACTGCCCTGACTCAAGCTCCAATTGTGAGAGGATCAGACTGGAGCCAACCATTTGAAATAATGTGTGATGCTTCCAACCATGCCGTAGGTGCAGCACTGGCTCAGCGTGAAGGTAAGGATCCTTCTGTTATTGCTTACGCGTCTAAAACTTTAGATGCCGCTCAGTCGAATTACACTACTACTGAGAAAGAGCTTCTTGCTATTGTTTTTGCTCTGGATAAATTCCGAGCCTATTTACTTGGTACTAAAGTAGCAGCGTATTGATGAGCGGATAATTTATACGCTTTTTGGTATTGTTTTTAGTATGCTTTTAGTAGAATCTAGTTACTTTTAGGGATGTTTTCATTAGTTTTTATGTTAAATTCATATTTCTGGACTTTACTATGAGTTTGTGTGTTTTTCTGTGATTTCAGGTATTTTCTGGCTGAAATTGAGGGACTTGAGCAAAAATCAGATTCAGAGGTTGAAGAAGGACTGCTGATGCTGTTGGATTCTGACCTCCCTGCACTCAAAATGGATTTTCTGGAGCTACAGAACTGAAAATGGCGTGCTTCCAATTGCATTGGAAAGTAGACATCCAGGGCTTTCCAGAAATATATAATAGTCCATACTTTGCTCGAGAATAGATGACGTAAAGCGGCGTTCAACGCCAGCTCTCTGCCCGATTCTGGAGTTCAGCGCCAGAAATGGATCAAGAACCAGAGTTGAACGCCAGAAATGGATCAAAACCTGGCGTTCAACTCCACAAATGGCCTCTGCACGTGTAAAGTTAAAGCTCAGCCCAAGCACACACCAAGTGGGCCCCGGAAGTGGATTTATACATCAATTACTTACTTATGTAAACCCTAGTAGCTAGTCTATTATAAATAGGACCTTTTACGATTGTATTAGACAACTTTTGATCCTGGACTGTATCTTTTGATCATTTTTAGATCTCTAGACCTCCATGGGAGGCTGGCCATTCGGCCATGCTTACCCTCTATTCACTTATGTATTTTTAACGGTAGAGTTTCTACACTCTATAGATTAAGGTGTGGAGCTCTGCTGTTCCTCAAAGATTAATGCAAAGTACTACTGTTTTCTATCCAATTCATTTTATTTTGCTTCTAAGATATTCATTCGCTCTTCAACCTGAATGTGATGAACGTGACAATCATCATCATTCCTTATGAACGCGTGCTTGACAACCACATCCGTTCTACTTTCGATTGAATGAGTGTCTCTTAGATCTCTTAACCAGAATCTTCGTGGTATAAGCTAGATTGATGGCGGCATTCAAGAGAATCCGGAAAGTCTAAACCTTGTCTGTGGTATTCCGAGTAGGATTCAATGATTGAATGACTGTGACGAGCTTCAAACTCGCGATTGCTGGGCGTAGTGACAGAACGCAAAAGGATAGTAAATCCTATTCCAGCATGATCGAGAACCGACAGATGAATAGCCGTGCCGTGACAGGGTGCGTTGACAATTTTTACTGAGAGGATAGGATGTAAACCATTGACAAGGGTGATGCCTCCAGACGATTAGCCGTGCCCTGACAGGGCATTTGGATCATTTTCCCGAGAGAAGACCGAAAGTAGCCATTGACAATGGTGATGCATTACATAAAGCTAGCCATGGAAAGGAGTAAGACTGATTGGATGAAGATAGCAGGAAAGCAGAGATTCAGAGGAACAAGTGCATCTCTATACGCTTATCTGAAATTCTCACCAAGGAATTACATAAGTATTTCTATCCCTATTTTATTAATTACTTTCGAAAACCCCATTACTATTTTATATCCGCCTGACTGAGATTTACAAGGTGACCATAGCTTGCTTCATACCAACAATCTCCGTGGGATTCGACCCTTACTCACGTAAGGTATTACTTGGACGACCCAGTGCACTTACTGGTTAGTTGTGCGAAGTTGTGAACCATGGTATTGGCATCATGTTTTTGGCGCCATTACCAGGGAAAGAAAGAGCGATGAATTTTACATAATCAAAGTGTAATCACAATTTCTGCGCACCAAGTTTTTGGCGCCGTTGCCGGGGATTGTTCGAGTTTGGACAACTGACGGTTCATCTTGTTGCTCGGATTGGATAACTTTCTCTTCATTTTCTTTTCAAAAAAAAAAGTTTTCAAAAATTTTTCAAAAAATCTTTCAAAAATTTCTCCTTTGTTTTCGAAAAAAAAAATGTTTTCAAAAATATATTTTTCTACAGAATTTTTAAGAATGAATTCTAGTGTTTCATAAAGCTTGTTGAAGCCTGGCTGGCTGTAAAGCCACGACTGTAGGGCATGTTAGACGTGTCATGTCTGAGTTACATACTAAAGCTTGGCTGGCTATTAAGCCATGCCTGACCCTTTGATTGGAGCTTTAGTCTAAAGAGCATAAGATTCCTGGAATTCATATTAAAAATTTTGGAATCCTTATTTTTCTTTTTCAAAATGATTTTCGAAAAAAAAAATTAAAAGAAAATACAAAAAAATTATAAAATCATAAAAATAAAAAATATTTTCATGTTTCTTGTTTGAGTCATGTGTCATGTTATAAGTTTGGTGTCAATTGCATATTCATATTGCATCTTTCGAAAATTGCATTCATGCATGTGTTCTTCATGATCTTCAAGTTGTTCTTGGTAAGTCTTCTTGTTTGATCTTGATGTTTTCTTGTTTTGTGTTGTACGATGTTTTTCATATGCATTCTTGAATTCTTAGTGCCTAAGCATTAAAGATTTCTAAGTTTGGTGTCTTGCATGTTTTCTTTGCATTAAAAATTTTTTTTAAAAATGTGTTCTTGATGTTCATCATGATCTTCATAGTGTTCTTGGTGTTCATCTTGACATTCATAGTGTTCTTGCATGCATTCCTTGTTTTGATTCAAAAATAAAAGAGAAAAACATGAAAATGATGTTTTTAATTTTTCTCTCTCATCATTAAAAATTCAAAAATAAAAAAAATATCTTTCCCTTTTTCTCTGTTAAAATTTCGAAAATTAGATTTGACTTTTTCAAAAAATTTTAAAATCTAGTTGTTTTTATGAGTCAAATCAAATTTTCAATTTAAAAATCTTATCTTTTTCAAAATCTTTTTCAAAAATCAAATCTTTTTCAATTTTTTTAGTTATTTTCGAAAATTATAAAAATATTTTTCAAAAATCTTTTTTTATTTTACATCATATTTTCGAAAATAACATCATCAATTAATGTTTTGATTCAAAAATTTCAAGTTTGTTACTTGCTTGTTAAGAAAAATTCAAACTTTGAATTCTAGAATCATATCTTATGATTTCTTGTGAATCAAGTCATTAATTGTGATTTTAAAATTCAAATCTTTTTCAAAAACTAATTTTCATCATATCTTTTCAAAAATATCTTCTCATCTCATTTTTTTCAAAAATTTGATTTCAAAATATCTTCTCTAACTTCCTAACTTCTTATCTTCTCAAAAATTGTTTCAACTAACTAACTAACTTTTTGTTTGTTTCTTATCTTTTTCAAAACCACCTAACTAACTCTCTCTCTCTAATTTTCGAAAATATCTTCCCCCTTTTTCAAAAATTTCTTTTTAATTAACTAATTATTTTAACTTTTGATTTTAAAATTTTCAAAAAATTACTAACATTTTTCAAAAACTATTTTCGAAAATCACTAACTCTTTTTTAAAAATTATTTTCGAAAATTCTCCTTCTCTCTCATCTCCTTCTATTTATTTATTCATCTACTAACACTTCATCTCACCTAAATTCGAACCCTCTCTTCCATCTGTGTTCGAATTTCTTCTTCTTCTTTTCTTCTAACTCACACTGGGACCTCTATATTGTGGTAAAAAGGACCCCTATTATTATTATTTTTCTATTCTCTCTTTTTTTCATATGAGCAGGAGCAAGGACAAGAACATTCTTGTTGAAGCAGATCCAGAAACTGAAAGGACTTTGAAGAGTAAATTAAGAGAAGCTAAATTACAACAATCCAGAGAGAACCTTTCAGAAATTTTTGAACAGGAAGAGGAGATGGCAGCCGAAAATAATAATAATGCAAGGAGAATTCTTGGTGACTTTACTGCACCTAATTCCAATTTACAGGGAAGAAGCATCTCCATTCTTGCCATTGGAGCAAACAATTTTGAGCTGAAACCTCAATTAGTTTCTCTGATGCAGCAGAACTGCAAGTTTCATGGACTTCCATCTGAAGATCCTTTTTAGTTTTTAACTGAATTCTTGCAGATCTGTGATACTGTAAAGACTAATGGAGTAGATCCTGAAGTCTACAGGCTCATGCTTTTCCCTTTTGCTGTAAGAGACAGAGCTAGAGTATGGTTGGACTCTCAACCTAAAGATAGCCTGAACTCTTGGGATAAGCTGGTCACGGCTTTCTTAGCCAAGTTCTTTCCTCCTCAAAAGCTGAGCAAGCTTAGAGTGGATGTTCAAACCTTCAAACAAAAAGATGGTGAATCCCTCTATGAAGCTTGGGAAAGATACAAACAGTTGACCAAAAAGTGTCCTTCTGACATGCTTTCAGAATGGACCATCCTGGATATATTCTTTGATGGTTTATCTGAGTTATCAAAGATGCCATTGGATACTTCTGCAGGTGGATCCATTCACCTAAAGAAAACGCCTGCAGAAGCTCAAGAACTCATTGACATGGTTGCTAATAACCAGTTCATGTACACTTCTGAGAGGAATCCTGTGAGTAATGGGACGCCTATGAAGAAGGGAGTTCTTGAAGTTGATACTCTGAATGCCATATTGGCTCAGAATAAAATATTGACTCAGCAAGTCAATATGATTTTCCAGAGTCTGAATGGAATGCAAGCTGCATCCAACAGTACTCAAGAGGCATCTTCTGAAGAAGAAGCTTATGATCCTGAGAACCCTGCAATAGCAGAGGTGAATTACTTAGGTGAACCTTATGGAAACACCTATAACTCATCATGGAGAAATCATCCAAATTTCTCATGGAAGGATCAAAAGCCTTAACAAGGCTTTAATAATGGTGGAAGAAACAGGTTTAGCAATGGCAAGCCTTTTCCATCATCCACTCAGTAACAGATAGAGAATTCTGAGCAAAACCCATCTAGCCTAGCAAACTTAGTCTCTGATCTATCTAAGGCCACTGTGAGTTTCATGAATGAAACAAGGTCTTCCATTAGAAATTTGGAAGCACAAGTGGGCCAGCTGAGTAAAAGGATCACTGAAATCCCTCCTAGTACTCTCCCAAGCAATACAGAAGAAAATCCAAAAGGAGAGTGCAAGGCCATTGACATAACCAAAATGGCCGAACCCAATGAGGGAGAGGAAGACGTGAATCCCGAGGAGGAAGACCTCCTAGGACGTACAGTGATCAATAAGGAGCTTCTCTCTGAGGAACCAAAGGACTCTGAGGCTCATCTAGAGACCATAGAGACTCCATTGAACCTTCTTATGCCATTCATGAGCTCTGATGAGTATTCCTCTTCTGAAGAGAATGAGGATGTTACTGAAGAGCAAACTGCCAAGTTTCTTGGTGCAATCATGAAGCTAAATGCCAAATTATTTGGCATTGATACTTGGGAAGATGAACCTCCCTTGTTCATCAATGAACTAAGTGATCTGGATCAACTGACATTGCCTCAGAAGAGACAGGATCCTGGAAAGTTCATAATACCTTGTACTATAGGCACCATGATCTTTAAAGCTCTGTATGACCTTGGTTCAGGGATAAACCTCATGCCCCTCTCTGTAATAGAGAAACTGGGAATCCATGGAGTGCAAGCTGCTAAAATCTCACTAGAGATGGCAGACAATTCAAGAAAACAGGCTTATGGACAAGTAGAGGACGTGTTAGTAAAGGTTGAAGGCCTTTACATCCCTGCTGATTTCGTAGTCCTAGATACTGGAAAGGAAGAGGATGAATCCATCATCCTAGGAAGACCTTTCCTAGCCACAGCAAGAGCTGTGATTGATGTCGACAGAGGAGAATTGATCCTTCAATTAAATGAGGACAACCTTGTGTTTACAACTCAAGGATCTCTCTCTGCATCCATGGAGAGGAAGCAGAAAAAGCTTCTCTCAAAGCAGAGTCAAACAAAGCCCCCACAGTCAAACTCTAAGTTTGGTGTTGGGAGGCCACAACCAAACTCTAAGTTTGGTGTTGAACTCCCATATCCAAACTCTAAGTTTGGTGTTGGGGAGTTTCAACAATGCTCTGAACATCTGTGAGGCTCCATGAGAGCCCACTGTCAAGCTATTGACATTAAAGAAGCGCTTGTTGGGAGGCAACCCAATTTTTATTTATCTAATAATATTTTTTAGTTATATGTCTTTATAGGTTCATGATCATGTGGAGTCACAAAATAAATATAGAAATTGAAAATGGAATCAAAAATAGCAGAAGAAAAATCACACCCTGGAGGTAGCACCTGCCTGGCGTTCAACGCCAGAACAGAGCATGGTTCTGGCGCTGAACGCCCAAAATGGGCAGTCTTTGGGTGCTGAACGCCCAGAACAGGCATGGTTCTGGCGTTCAGCGCCAGAAATGGCAAACAAATGGGCGTTGAACGCCCAAAATGGGCACCAACCTGGCGCTGAACGCCCAGAGTTGTGTGCAAAGGCATTTTACATGCCTAATTTGGTGCAAGGGTGTAAATCCCTGAACACCTCAGGATCTGTGGACCCCACAGGATCATCTCAGGATCTGTGGACCCCACAGGATCCCCACCTACCTCCACTCACTTCTTCTCACCCCTCTTTCACACAATCCCATAAACACTCTTCCCCAAAACTCTTCACCAATCACCTCAATCTCTCTTCCCCATCACCTCTTCTCCACTCATATCCATCCACTCTTCCCCATAAACCTACCTCATAAACCCCACCTACCTTCAAGATTCAAAACCAATTTCCCACCCAAACCCACCCATATGGCCGAAACCTTCCCCCCTCCCTTCCCTATATAAAGCCCTCCATTCTTCTTCAAATTCACACAACACAACCCCCTATACCCTTCTTGGCCGAAACACAACACCTTCCCCCTTTCCTCCATATCTTCTTCTTCTTCCTCTATTCTTTCTTTTATTGCTCGAGGGCGAGCAATATTCTAAGTTTGGTGTAGTAAAAGCATAAGCTTTTTATTTTTCCATTACCATTGATGGCACCTAAGATTGGAGAATCCTCTAAGAAAGGAAAAGGGAAGACAAAAGCTTCCACCTCCGAGTCATGGGAGATGGAAAGGTTCATCTCCAAAGCCCATCAAGACCACTTCTATGATGTTGTGGCCAAGAAAAAGGTGATCCCTGAGGTCCCTTTCAAACTCAAAAGAAATGAGTATCCAGAGATCCGACATGAAATTCAAAGAAGAGGTTGGGAAGTTCTAACAAATCCCATCCAACAAGTCGGCATCCTAATGGTTCAAGAGTTCTATGCCAATGCATGGATCACCAAGAACCATGATCAAAGTAAGAACCCGAATCCAAAGAACTATGTTACAATGGTTCGGAGGAAATACTTAGATTTTAGTCCGGAAAATGTAAGGTTGGCGTTTAACTTGCCTATGATGAAAGGAGATGAACGCCCCTACACTAGAAGGGTCAACTTTAATCAAAGGTTGGACCAAGTCCTTATGGACATATGTGTGGAAGGAGCTCAATGGAAGATTGACTCCAAAGGCAAGCTGGTTCAACTAAGAAGATTGGACCTCAAGCCTGTGGCTAGAGGATGGTTGGAATTCATCCAATGCTCCATCATCCCCACTAGCAACCGATCTGAAGTTACTGTGGATCGAGCCATCATGATTCATAGCATCATGATTGGAGAGGAAATAGAAGTTCATGAAGTCATCTCTAATGAACTCTACAAAATAGCCGAAAAGTCATCCCCTATGGCAAGGCTAGCATTTCCTCATCTTATTTGCCATCTATGTTACTCAGCTGGAGCTTTCATAGAAGGAGATATTCCCATTAAGGAAGAGAAGCCCATCACTAAGAAGAAGATAGAGCAAGCAAGAGAGCCCATTCATGGAGCTCAAGAGGCGCAAGAAGCTCATCACCATGAGATCCCGGAGATGCCTCAAATGCAATTTCCTCCACAAAACTATTGGGAGCAAATCAACACCTCCCTAGGAGAATTAAGTGCCAACATGGGACAATTAAGGGTGGAACATCAAGAGCACTCCATCATGCTTCATGAAACAAGAGAAGATCAAAAAGCAATGAGGGAGGAGCAACAAAGACAAGGAAGAGACATAGAAGAGCTCAAGGACATAATTGGTTCCTCAAGAAGGAAATGCCACCATCACTAAGGTGGATTCATTCCTTGTTCTTATTTCTTCTGTTTTTCGTTTTCTGTGTTATGTGCTTATCTATGTTTGTGTCTTCATTACATGATCATTAGTAATTAGTAACTATGTCTTAAAGTTATGAATGTCCTATGAATCCATCACCTCTCTTAAATGAAAAATGTTTTAATTCAAAAGAACAAGAAGTACATGAGTTTCGAATTTATCCTTGAACTTAGTTTAATTATATTGATGTGGTGACAATGCTTCTTGTTTTCTGAATGTATGCTTGAACAGTGCATATGTCTTTTGAAGTTGTTGTTTAAGAATGTTAAATATGTTGGCTCTTGAAAGAATGATGACTAGGAGACATGTTATTTGATAATCTGAAAAATTATAAAAATGATTCTTGAAGCAAGAAAAAGCAGCAAAGAACAAAGCTTGCAGAAAAAAAAAATATAGGCGAAAAAAAATAGAAAGAAAAAGAAAAAGCAAGCAGAAAAAGCCAAAAGCTCTTAAAACCAAGAGGCAAGAGCAAAAAGCCAGTAACCCTTAAAACCAAAAGGCAAGGGTAATAAAAAGGATCCCAAGGCTTTGAGCATCAGTGGATAGGAGGGCCTAAAGGAATAAAATCCTGGCCTAAGCGGCTAAACCAAGCTGTCCCTAACCATGTGCTTGTGGCGTGTAGGTGTCAAGTGAAAACTTGAGACTGAGCGGTTAAAGTCAAGGTCCATAGCAAAAAAAGAGTGTGCTTAAGAACCCTGGACACCTCTAATTGGGGACTTTAGCAAAGCTGAGTCACAATCTGAAAAGGTTCACCCAATTATGTGTCTGTGGCATTTATGTATCCGGTGGTAATACTGGAAAACAAAGTGCTTAGGGCCACGGCCAAGACTCATAAAATAGCTGTGTTCAAGAATCATCATACTGAACTAGGAGAATCAATAACACTATCTTAACTCTGAGTTCCTATAGATGCCAATCATTCTGAACCTCAATGGATAGAGTGAGATGCCAAAACTATTCAAGAGGCAAAAAGCTATAAGTCCCGCTCATATGATTGAAGCTATGTTTCATTGATAGTTTGGAATTTATAGTATATTCTCTTCTTTTTATCCTATTTGATTTTCAGTTGCTTGGGGACAAGCAACAATTTAAGTTTGGTGTTGTGATGAGCGGATAATTTATACGCTTTTTGGCATTATTTTTAGTATGCTTTTAGTAGAATCTAGTTACTTTTAGGGATGTTTTCATTAGTTTTTATGTTAAATTCACATTTCTGGACTTTACTATGAGTTTGTATATTTTTCTGTGATTTCAGGTATTTTCTAGCTGAAATTGAGGGACTTGAGCAAAAATCAGATTCAGAGGTTGAAGAAGGACTGCTGATGCTGTTGGATTCTGACCTCCCTGCACTCAAAATGGATTTTCTGGAGCTACAGAACTCAAAATGGCGTGCTTCCAATTGCATTGGAAAGTAGACATCCAGGGATTTCCAGAAATATATAATGGTCCATACTTTGCTCGAGAATAGATGACGTAAAGCGGCGTTCAACGCCAGCTCTCTGCCCGATTCTGGAGTTCAGCGCCAGAAATGGATCAAGAACCAGAGTTGAACGCCAGAAATGGATCAAAACCTGGCGTTCAACTCCAAAAATGGCCTCTGCACGTGTAAAGTTAAAGCTCAGCCCAAGCACACACCAAGTGGGCCCCGGAAGTGGATTTATACATCAATTACTTACTTATGTAAACCCTAGTAGCTAGTCTATTATAAATAGGACCTTTTACGATTGTATTAGACAACTTTTGATCCTGGACTGTATCTTTTGATCATTTTTAGATCTCTAGACCTCCATGGGAGGCTGGCCATTCGGCCATGCTTACCCTCTATTCACTTATGTATTTTTAACGGTAGAGTTTCTACACTCTATAGATTAAGGTGTGGAGCTCTGCTGTTCCTCAAAGATTAATGCAAAGTACTACTGTTTTCTATCCAATTCATTTTATTTTGCTTCTAAGATATTCATTCGCTCTTCAACCTGAATGTGATGAACGTGACAATCATCATCATTCCTTATGAACGCGTGCTTGACAACCACATCCGTTCTACTTTCGATTGAATGAGTGTCTCTTAGATCTCTTAACCAGAATCTTCGTGGTATAAGCTAGATTGATGGCGGCATTCAAGAGAATCCGGAAAGTCTAAACCTTGTCTGTGGTATTCCGAGTAGGATTCAATGATTGAATGACTGTGACGAGCTTCAAACTCGCGATTGCTGGGCGTAGTGACAGAACGCAAAAGGATAGTAAATCCTATTCCAGCATGATCGAGAACCGACAGATGAATAGCCGTGCCGTGACAGGGTGCGTTGACAATTTTTACTGAGAGGATAGGATGTAAACCATTGACAAGGGTGATGCCTCCAGACGATTAGCCGTGCCCTGACAGGGCATTTGGATCATTTTCCCGAGAGAAGACCGAAAGTAGCCATTGACAATGGTGATGCATTACATAAAGCTAGCCATGGAAAGGAGTAAGACTGATTGGATGAAGATAGCAGGAAAGCAGAGATTCAGAGGAACAAGTGCATCTCTATACGCTTATCTGAAATTCTCACCAAGGAATTACATAAGTATTTCTATCCCTATTTTATTAATTACTTTCGAAAACCCCATTACTATTTTATATCCGCCTGACTGAGATTTACAAGGTGACCATAGCTTGCTTCATACCAACAATCTCCGTGGGATTCGACCCTTACTCACGTAAGGTATTACTTGGACGACCCAGTGCACTTACTGGTTAGTTATGCGAAGTTGTGAACCATGGTATTGGCATCATGTTTTTGGCGCCATTACCAGGGAAAGAAAGAGCGATGAATTTTACATAATCAAAGTGTAATCACAATTTCTGCGCACCATGTATTCAGACCACGTAGCTCTAAAGTATTTATTAGCTAAAAAGGAGTCCAAACCAAGGCTTATACGTTGGATACTACTATTACAAGAATTTGATTTGGAAATTAAGGACAGGAGTGGTAACCAGAATTTAGTGGCAGACCACTTGAGTCGCCTTGAACATATTACAAATGACTCCACTCCTATAGCTGATAATTTCCCATTTGATAACCTGCAAGCAGTATCTGAGATAGTCCCTTGGTATGCACCTGTAGCTAATTATCTAGTTAGCCGCACCTTCCCTCCGAACTTTTCTAAGCATCAAAGAGACAAGCTGAAAAGCGAGTCTAAATATTATATATGGGATGACCCATATTTATGGAGATGTGGCACTGACCAGGTAATTAGACGGTGTGTGCCTCAATGAGAATTCCAGTCCATCTTAGAGGCCTGTCACTCATCTGAGAGTGGAGGAGATTTTGGCCCTCAAAGGACTGCTAGAAAAATTTTAGACTGTGGATTCTGGTGGCCTACTCTTTTTAGAGACGCTGTTGAATTTTGTAAATCTTGTTTTCCATGCCAGAAATTTGGTAATATATCCAGGAAGGATGAGATGCCTCAACAAATTATGCTTTTTTGTGAAATTTTTGATGTTTGGGGCGTTGACTTCATGGGTCCATTTCCAAATTCTAATGGTTATTTATATATATTGTTAGCTGTAGATTACGTTTCCAAATGGGTGGAAGCAATTCCTACCCGCACTGATGATGCTAACACTGTTGTTTCCTTTGTGAGAAACCATATTATTTGTCGCTTTGGATCACCACGAGCAATCGTGAGCGATCAAGGCACCCATTTTTGTAACAGGAGACTAACCGAATTAATGAAGAAGCATGGGATAATTCATAAGGTTGCAACAGCATACCACCCTCAGACTAATGGGCAAGCCGAGGTGTCAAACAGAGAAATAAAGCGTATCTTGCAGAAGATAGTCAAACCTCATAGAAGAGACTAGAGCACCAGGCTATAAGATGCACTTTGGGCATACAGAACCGCATACAAAACACCCATTGGGATGAGTTCTTTCCACTTAGTTTATGGAAAAGCTTATCATCTCCCTGTTGAAGTAGAGCACAAAGCCTTCTGGGCAGTAAAGGAGTGCAACATGGGAATTGAAAAAGCCAGAGCAGAAAGGAGATTACAACTGCAAGAATTGGAAAGCCTTCGCCTGGAAGCTTATGAGAACTCAAGACTATACAAGGAGAAGATGAAGGCTGTACATGATCAGCACATCAGGAGGAAAGAGTTCCAACCTGGGGATTTAGTCTTCCTTTACAAATCTCAACTGAGGCTCATGCCAGGCAAGTTGAGATCAAGATGGGAAGGTCCATACAGAGTAGAGAAGGCCGAACCGTATGGAGTTTATCACCTAAGCCATCCTTCAAGCTCTGAACTTATCAAAGTTAATGGACATCGTTTAAAGCTGTACCATGGCGAGCAGCTGAAGAAAAACAAGGAGCTCGAGATCTTCCTCTTGGAAGATCCCCACATAGCCGAAGACTGAGCTAGTGGAGCGTCCAACTTACGGACGTTAAAGCAAAGTGCTAGGTGGGAGACAACCCACCATGGTATGATCGTTCTTTTCCTTATTTTTTATTTTCTTATTCAATAACTTGTCTCTTTATTAGTACATTTCGTGCATCTGCATCTGCATATTTTTATTTAAAAAAAACGTTACGCGACGCGACCGCATCATTGACGCGTCCGCGTCGCAAGGAGATGGGAGAAAATAATAAACAAACAGAGAGTCATGCAGGAGCGTGGCTGGAGGTGTGCCCGTGGCACAAATCGTCCCACGCAACCGCATCGCTGACGCGTCCGCGTCGAATGGGAATACTGACCTCCCACGCGACCGCGTGCCCCACACGGCCGCGTGACCTGGATTTCGACGTAACAAGGGTACACGACCGAAAGTTGTGCTAGAGTGGTGCTGGATTGGTGCTGAGCGCATAATCCTTTCCACGCGGCCGCGTGAGTGACGCGGCCGCGTCCTATCCTTCTACCAGCCCACTCACGCGATTGCATGCCCCACGCGATCGCGTCACCCAAAATTTGGCACTAATATGATTTTGAACAGAGAGTTGTGCGAGTGCGAGGCTTCCCTCACGCCATTAGCCTAAAACGGGCCATGCGACCGCGTGACCGACGCAACCGCGTCATTCAGTTTCAACGCAAGTCGTGCGACCGCGTGCCTCATGCGACCGCATCGCTTGCACCGCACAGTTTTTCTGATTTGCCAATTATCTTATCTTTTTCTCCCTAAATCCTATTTTCTCTTTTCCCTCCTTATTTCTTCTCCCTCCCTTCCTTCCTTCTTCCTTCTTTCTCACTTTTTCTTACACTTTCTCTCTCTCACCCCCATGAACAAGGTTTTTCTTGTTCTCCTTCCCTTCTTACTTTTCTATTATTCTTCTTATTTTTATATGTGATCTTCTTTTCTCTTTGTTTTACCTTCATTATTCATATTGTCTTTTTCTTCCTTTTTCCTTTTTATTTGGTGTTATAAATTTATGTGAGTCATTAACTCTCATTCTATGCTTGTGGATTGTTATAAATTTGTTTGACAATTATATATTACTTTTTCAAGGGATGCTTGCATGTTCACTTTCATACTTTCCATAACTTAATTATCGTGCATGCTATGTGTTTGTGAAAAGGCCCATATGGCATTATGCATTTTTCTACATTATCCTACTATTCAATGCTTGCTTTTCACAAATTCCCTTTCCTATTGTATTAATTGGAAATTAATTGTCAATACAGACGTGATGGTTTGTTACGAGTAATACTTGATCTATGCTACTCATGCCTTTGCCAACATGCCAATAAACACCTTGCATTTACTTGTCATCATATGCACTAGCTATCTTCCATTAATGACTTTTCACAGGTAGTCATGACCATGTGTTAACATCATTTACCTTTAAATGTGCATTCATAACCATTCTTTCCCGTTCTCTTCCTTGATCTATCTCTTTGAATTTAATTTTCTTTCTCTTCCCTTTTTTAGGATGGCCACCAAGAAAGGAAAGGAGAAAGCCACTCCCAAACAACCAGCAAGAAGAGGAATGAAAAGAGCATTAGTGGCAGAACCCTCTTCAACTGCAGTTAAGCCCTCAACAAAGAAAATTAAGAGGATTATAAAAGTTGATGATAAAGAAAGAGCCTTCCCAGCAAAGGATACTGCGCGATTCCCCAATCGCTATTATGAGCAGATGTTCCCCATCCTGGCAGAAAGGAGTTACAACAACGAATACCTTCTTCTCCTCCCAAACCATATTGCTACATTTGTTGAGCCGCAGATTACATGAAGACAATGGGATTTCCTACAGAGATAGCCAAGGCAGGTCAATCTTTCTTGGGTAGTCGAGTTTTACTCCAACTTCCACCTACCAACCCTGCAGTCTGTCTACGTCCGTCAGAAACAAGTCCCCATTACAGAAGAGGCCATTCAAAAAGCTCTAGGTCTTCTCCCTATTCCAGAAGGATTGGATGCCTTTCAAGAAGCCACACTCAAGCGCCAGCTGTACCAATTCGACTGGGACGCCATTCTCAGAGTCATTGCACTACCTGGCTGCCGATGGATCTATGGATACCATCGTACCCGCCCTAAGGGAATTTCAGCTTCAGCACTTACCTTGGAGGCTCGCATATGGGCACAGATCATGTCCCATTACGTCTTTCCAAGCACTCACGAATCCTCCTTCACTGCAGACATGGCCGTTCTACTATGGTGCATCCTTACAAACCAACCTTTGAATCTACCAAGACATATCCGGAATGCCATGGGACACGTACGAATTACGGGCAACTTACTTTTCCCCGCCTTGGTCTTAGATCTTGTCTCAGCCGCTGGAATCTCCTACAGAGCTGGGGACACCAAAGTCATGCTTCCCCGAGATGATCAGTATGTCCCTAACGGGAAGTACCTTAGACTTTCAGCAGCCACTATCAGCCAGCCTACTGAACCAGTTGAAGATATTCCTTCTTCAACACCACAAGCACCCACTACTGACCAACTGCTCCAGCAGATACTTGCAAGGTTGGATCGGCAGGAACAGAAAGCTAAGATGAGAGAGCGCCGTAACAAGCGCCGATTCACATACCTCAAGGAGCTGATTATGGGAAAATTCAAGGACTCTGACACCCCAGACTCCACTTCCTTTACTAGCACAGGGAGCCACGATGGCTTCGACGATGGAGATACTGCTACCAACCCACCTTTGTTCCTGACAAATGGCACCGGGGACGGTGCAAAGCCTTAAGTGTGGGGAGGTCGGTCAGTACCTGACTTCCGGAGGTAATTTCTCTTTCCTAAACACCAATAAATGAGGATATTTAGTTAGATTTTTCTTTTGTAAAATAGGATAAATTGCATAGTAATAGGTTAGTTGTATGCACGTTCTGCTTGATTGAAAATACAATAGGTTTCTTCGAAGACCCTATCTTGGGAACAAAATTTTACTAATTTTAATCAAAATTTTTATGTTAAATTTGCTTGAAGTTGTATTTGGAACATAATTTTTGAGCTAAAGAACACACAGTCTGTGAGATTTGAGCCTTTATGAATGGTTACATTATTTAACCATAACTATTTTATTCTTGTGTGTTTACTTCTCTATAATTGTAATCTATATTTTGTTTCATCCTATATGTCTAATGTTTATTATATTTATATGTTTGCATATGATTGAGGCCATTATTTGTTTAGCCCACTTATCCAAATTAAGCCTACCCCTTTCAATTATCTTTGTTAGCCACTTTGAGCCTTTAAATCCCATTTGTTCTATATTTTACCACATTACTAGCCTTAAGCGGAAAAATAATTATATATCCCAAATTGAATCTTTGGTTAGCTTAAAATAGAATTGTGTGAGTCAATCAAGTATGGGAAATTGTGGGAACAAAAGATAATAAGGGAATGTGTTATGATAATATAATGGGAATTTGGATACCTACTCATGTGGAACTATAAGAATTAAAAATCTATGTGCATTGATAAGCTATGTTTATTTTTATGTTAATTAAAAAAAGTTCAATAAATAAATAAGGGGACAAAATTACCCCAATATTAAGTTAAGAATTCAAAGGTCAATGCATGTATGATAAAATTAAAATAAAAGGTTGAAACATGAGTATGGAATGTGAAAGGAATTTCTGGGTAGCTAGGTATGCATTCTAAAGTTATATAGAATATACATAGAGGTTAGGCGAAAGGTTGGGTTAATTAAAGATTCAATTTATAAGCTTACTTAGCCATATATATATCCTTACCCTTACCTTGGCCCCATTACAACCTTGAAAAGACCTCATGATGTTTGCGTTGGTATATTAAATGTTGTTGATTGGTTAGGAGAAGAACAAAAATTTAGAAAGCATGATTAGAGAAGGATAGAGTAATTACCCTATACACTAGAGAGACTAGAGTGTACATACATCTTCAGTGAGGGTTCAATGCTTGAAATTTTATGTTCCATGCTTTCATGAGTTGTCTTATTGCATTTTTAGTTGTTCTTGCTGTATAAGAATTGAATTAGTGGAATTTGATTTGTAATTGTTTTAAAGAGCTTATTTACTTTTGATCAAGTGGACAAGAATCATATAGTTGCATTTACATATATAGGTTGCATTGCATTGCATGAGTTTCACATGTTCCTACTCATTTATTTTATCTCCTTCAACTAAGCATGAGGACATGCTAATGTTTAAGTGTGGGGAGGTTGATAAACCACTATTTTATGGTTTATATTGTGTTTAATTATGTGGTTTTATCATGATCTTTACCCACTTATTCATATGATTAGCATGCATTTATATTTCCTTCCTAAATTTATTACATGATTGAAAACTTGCTTCCTAGAGACTTTTAATTATGTATTTTAATTCTCCTTTATTCCATGCGATGCCGTGATCTGTGTTAAGTGTTTCAGGCTTTATAGGGCACGAATGAGTTGGAGATTGGAAAGGAAGCTTGCAAAAATGGAAGGAACACAAGAAATTAAGGAGATGACCAGCAAGAAGTGACGCGGACGCGTGGACAACGCGTCCGCGTGGAGAAGCAAAACGCCGAATGACGCGTCCGCATGAATGACGCGATCGCGTGACTGCGCGATCTGCATAATCTGCAGAATCGCTGTGGGCGATTTCGGGCCCTATTTTGACCCAGTTTTCGGCCCAGAAAAGCAGACTAGAGCCAGGGAACATGTAGAAACCAACAACAACATTCATTCCACATAGTTTTAGTTTTTAGATCTAGTTTTCCTCTCCTTTAGGTTTTTTCTCTCTACACATTCATAGTTTTTAGGATTCTTATTTTCTATTGCTTTTTGCATTGGGATTTTGAGAAGAGTTATTACCTCATCAAGACTTCATCATTCTAGTTCGTTTTCTTTACTTGGCTTTACTCTTCCATGTCCTTTAATTTACTTAATTCTACTATTGGATTATTTTAGAATTTATTAATACAAGAGTTATTTTTATTTTTAATTGATTCTTTTGAGTTTTTTTTATCATGCCTTTCTTTAATTCCCGTTCCTATGTTATGAGTTCCACATTCACAATGAGTGAGTAGTTCCCTAACTTGATGGGGAGTTGATTGAAAGGAACCCTTGAGTTGGAATGCTCAAAGGAGAAATTATAATTGGGTTTATTATTGGATTGCCCTCTAATCACTAACGCCAGTCCTTCCAAGTAAGCGGACTGGGACTTGTGAATAGAAACAGCATTTCAACTTGTTTGACTTTCCCTTACCTAGTAAGGGATAACTAAACAGAACAACCCCCAATTATCAATTAATCTTGAGAGTATTGCAACAAGAATAGGGCTTCCAACTAATCTACTCCCAGTCAAGGCTTTTATTTAAATCACATTAATTCTCTGATTTAATTTCCTGTCATTCAACTCAAATCTTTTTGAAAACCATCCGATTAATAAAATAGCACACTTTCCTGCAACTCGTTGGGAGACGACCTGGGATTCATACTCCCAGTATTTTAATTTTAATTTCTGTGACACCCTTTTTTTTAAATTGATAAGTGGATTTCTGGTTGGTTGAGGACTATACTCGCAACGCATATCTTATAACAATTCTTAACTCGCCAATTTCCGCCCATATCAGTATCTCGGACTAAAAGAGATATACGAGATACATGTATTTTATGTGCTCTTGTGTGTCACCGTGTCCATAAAAAATTTATGTCTAATAAATCAAACAACGGACACGTACCACCATGTCCATCAAGTGATGGACATGTCCAGCAAAACAAACACTGCATAAAGGAATTAACCAACACATTCAGCACTTAGAAAAATTCATCAATATTATAAAAGAGAACAGTATTGTCTTATCTGAAAACAAAATAAAAATATTCATAACAAAAGTGAGATTTTTAGGATATGAAATTTTTCAAGGAACAATCACCTCGATTAAAAGATCTGTTGAATTTGCCGGTAAACTTCCATATGAGATTATAGACAAAAAACAACTACAAAGACTTTTAGGATGTCTTAATTATGTAGCAGAATTTTTATCAAGAATAAGAACCTTATGCAAACCTTTATATAGGAGGTTAATAAAACAACCTCCTCCTAGGACTTGTCCAAAATAATTCAAAAATTTAAAATCATAGTAAAAAAAATCCCTTGTTTAAGCATACCAAACCCAAAGACAAGCTTAATAGTTGAGACAGATGCCTCAGAATTAGGGTATAGAAAATACTTAAACAAGTCCTCCCAAACTCATTAAAAGAACAAAAAATTAAATATCATTCTAGAGTATGAAATTTAGTTCAGAAAAATGATGCAACTATTAGAAAGGAAATATTAGTCATTATCTTATGTGTTTTGCGATTTTAAGAAGATCTTTTTAATAAGTCTTTCTTCATCAGAACTGATTGCAAAGCTGCACCTAGTTTACTAAAAAATGATGTTAAAAATCTAGTCTCCAGACAAATATTTTCCAGGTGGCAAGCTATATTATCATATTTTGGTTTTACTATTGAACAAACTAAAGGTGAATCAAATGCATTGTCTGATTTTCTAACAAGAGAATTTTTGTAAGGTAGAAATGAACAAACAACAAGTAAGCAGTGAAGATTATGGTCAGCCACTTGACCAACCAATGACTTCAGTACTAGCTAAACAATTAACCATTAAGACTTTGACAATGTTATAGATTGTTGAAAGAAAAAAATCATCTGCATCAAATAAAAGCTTATGTGAAGTACCTACAGTTAACAGATATATATTATTACAATTATCTTATCTTTTTAAAATCAAACCACTATCTGAAGAGCATCCTTATCATGAAAAACTTATGCCCATAAAAATAATGGCCTTAGAAAAAGAATGGTTCAAAATGGACTAAAAAACCCTTTATAAAACAGTATTTCCAAATACCTTCTATTACTCACCAGTGAATATCCAAAAAACCTATACCTTCTATGAGTTCATTCTAGTTGATACAGGATCAATTGAACTAAACCACAATAAAGACCCAGTCCCCAAAGAGATAATATACTCCAAAATAAAAATTATCAAAGTAATAATCCTGTCAGAATGGAAAAAACCTCCCTTTCACTGTAAAAGTTTTACTAGAAAATTCAAGCCCCAGAATTATTCTTACTATGATTATATAGATGCATGGTGGTTTAACCATGTATCTATCTTCGAACCCACATTCATGGTTCATGTGGTTTTACAAGAGAATTTCTCTATAGTTTTCTAAGCGCTTCCAGATATGGTTCCAAAGAATTCAGACTATAAAGCTCCCACCTAACCTATGACAACCTATACAATTTAAGTACTAATCTAACTACCCATTCTTCACATTTTCACATACTCATGCATTTTCTTTTGATTACCACACATATGCATTGATCTTTATTAATCTTTACTTTGGGGCATTTTGTCCCCTTTTATTGCTTTTTTTTCTTTTCTTTTTCTATATGTTTTTTTCTTTTTATTCATATATTTTTTTCTTTTATTTTTCACAATAAAGTATATACGAAGGCATCAATGCATATGGTTTTACATATAATTAATACATGAGCATGTACCCACTTTTCTAAATTCCCGATAAAAATACAAAATACCCTTTATCCCAACCAATGTCCCAAGTTTCCCGACACTTGAATGATACTCACACTCACTAGCCTAAGCTAATCAAAGATCCAAATAAAGGAAATTTATTATTTTTCACTTTAAGGCTTGTAATGTGCTAAACTAAAGAACAAAGTGGGTTAATCGTAGGCTCAAAGTTGGCTAACAACGGTAGGTAGGTAGGCTATTTGGGTAAGTGAGCTAAATGAAATGATGGCCTCAATCATATAAATGCATGTATACGTGGAATAATGGACATAAAGAATCAAACAAATCAAAGATTACAATCATAGAAAGAGAACAATGCACACAAGAATGGAAATAAGTGGTTATATGATGTAACCACACAATTAGGCTCAAAACTCACATGCTTGTGTTCTTAGCTCAAAAATCATGTTCCAAAATACATTCCTCAAGCAAGCTTATCACAAAAATTTTCCAAATTGGTAGGGTGCCCTAAAATAGTTTCTTGGAAAAGAAAATCATCACTCTAACCAAGTAGTCATTTCAAGAAAGAAGTGGTAAAATATGTACAAATTCTAACTAACATGCAACCTATTATGCAATGCAATAACTAATCTAACAAAGAAAACTAAGAATTGGTGTTGGACAAAAAAATTGTTACCCACGGAGATCGGTCGGATGACCTCCCCACACTTGAAGATTGCACCGTCCTCGGTGCATGCAAAGGAGAGCAAGGTGGACGGGTTGCTACAACTGATGAGCTCCTTCAAAAGATTGTGCGGATGACTTGTTTGTTGCCCCATTTCGAAGCTCTTCCTTTCCTTCTCTTGGTGGCCAACCCAAATGAGAGAAAAAAGAAAGAAAATTAAGCCTACAACAAAGATATCAAAGCATATAGAACATAGGCAGGGCTAATGCCAAATAAAAGTAGGGTTCTCACTACATGTTAGCTATGCATGTAAGTGAGAAAGTAATATAGGCAAAGGGCATATCAACTAATACTTGATGCAAGAGTAAAGTCAAAGTATAAAAAGCATTCAGAAGCATCAAGTTCAAACAAGAAAGAGTTGACACAGACAAGACCAGTGATAAGCATGAGAGCGACTGGTCCTATCCTAACTCAATGATAATGAGGTACAAAAACAAAGAATAATGAGTTAGGAAGGACTAAAGTACTAATTTTGTGTGTGGAACAATTATAACAATTAATGCTAAACAAGTCACGAAACACCAAAATAATCCAAGGAATTCCCAACAATTGAGTAAGAGTAATCTACCACCAATGTCAAAACAAGAAACTTAGAAAAGAAAATAAGAACAAGCTATAAAAATAAAATTAAAATGCAAAGAATAAAAGTATGCAAATGCAATAAACAAAGAAAAATGAAAGATGAGAAAAAGATATTATTTATTTATTTATTTATTTAATTATTATTTATTTTTATTTTTTTATTATTTAATTAATTATTTATTTATTTATTATTTTTTTTTGAAGAGAGGGAAGAGAAAGAAGTAAGAAAGGAATAAGTGAGAAGAAGAAAGGTAGAAAGAAAGAAAAAGAAGAAAAATAGGGTGCAAATCCACGCATAGGCGTCACGCATGCTTAAGCATGGATGCAGCAGGGACAATCCACGCGTAAGCATCATGCATGCTTACGCGCGGATTGAGATTGTGCTCCCAGCACAATTCCAGCACAAATCTCGCACAACTCTCGGGTTTTTGAACCAGGAGTTGCGGAAGTGCAATCCACGCGTAAGCGTCATGCATGCTTAAGCGTGGATTGAAATTTTATTTTAGAAGCATAAAAATAGAATTTAACACTCTCCTAACTTATAAACATTCTAAAGCAACCAAAATTCAAATTAACAAAAATCTTTTGGTTTTTGAAGAATTTTTAAATACACTACAAATAAAACTTGCACTTCAAGCAACCTACTTTAACAACAATCTAAACTAATCAAAACACACTACAACGACCTATCAATCAAAACAAAATGTATAAGAGTATAGAAAAGAAGAAAACTACCTATAATAGCAACTCAAATCACTTATTAAGTATATATACAAGAGAATGGAAAGAGTTTACCATGGTAGGGTGTCTCTCACCTGGCACTTTTAGTTTAAGTTCTTAAGTTGGACATTTGATGGGGTCCTTGCTATGGTGGCTTATGCTTGAATTCATCCTTGAATCCCCACCATTGTTTGCATCTCCAACGACCACCGGGATCCCAAATTAGGCGCATAAAGCCTTCAAGTAAGCTCGAGCAAGTAACAAGACCCCAAGAGTGTTGATTGTGGAATCGAATTCTGGGGTCCCAAACCTTGTTCTTGCACGCATCTTGTTGTTGATTACCATCGTTAGATCCAGGTGACAAGGTTTTTGAATTCTCATTTAGGCATCCAAACATTCTCCTAGACCCATGCAATTCGATTCTACACTAACAATTGCTCTTGAATTTTGAGCATGCAACCATCATGAACTTAGAGTGATGTTTCCAACCACTACACAACTCTTTCCTACTCTTAACTCCACAAAGAGCTCTAAGTTGACTATCATTTTCAGTCAAACCATATTCAAGTGAGAAAGTAAAGCTTAGGGATAAAAATTTTACCCACTTGAATGTTGTGTAGGATGGTGACTTAGGAAGGGGTGGTCCCAATGATCTTGCAAGCTCCACTCCTTTGTGCTCTTCCTTGACTATCTCCACCTCTTTGCAAGCTTCTTTAATTTCACCCTTTTCCTCTTGGTAGCTCTCTTCCGATTCACTCTCTTCTTCATTGCTCACCAAGGGTATGGGAGGTTGTGCACATTCTTCTATAATTTCAACTTCATGTCCAATGGGAAAGGATTAAATTGTAAATAGAAATTCATCCATGATTGAATCCATCTCTTGATAAACCTCTTCCAAGTCTCCAAGTATGATATGCCTTGGAGGTTGCGCACCCTTCTCAACATCAATATCAAGCTTCTTGGAAGAGTGCTCCATGATGCTACATTCCCATGGACTTTCAACATCTCCTAAATCTTCAACCACCTCTTCTTTTTCTTCAACAATCATGGCTTCCTCTAGTTGCTCCAATACAAAATAACATCCCTCATTTCCCACCGGAGTTTCCAATCTCTCCTTCATGCTATGCTCTTCAATTGATTCTTCACATGTGGCCATGGAAGTACTTTGAGTGCATGCGTATTGGGAGGTTAAAGTGCTTACTACCTTGGTCAAGGTATCCACGATTTCTAGTGTGCTCCTTTGCATGTCTTGTTGCCCTTGAAGTAGCAAAGTAAGAGAGTCATCCATTGGGGCTTGGGGTGGATAGGAAGGTTCATCATTTTGGAGGAAGGGTTCATAATAGGGAGGTGGTTCTTCTTGGTAATGATATGGAGATGGTATGTGTTGAGGTAGTTCTTGAAAGCAATTGTATTGGAATTGTGGTGGTTCTATGTGTGGCTCATATGGCTCAAAAGGTGGTTGGTATGGTGGGTGTGGATTAGGGTCATATAGAGGTATTTGGTAAAAAGGGGCTTGTGAGTATGGTTGAGGGTTATGTTGAGGGTATGGCTCATAGGCATATGGTGGTGGTTCTTGAAAGTCACAAGGAGATTCACCATAGCCATTTGATTGGTATGCATCATAGAATGGCTGTTGTTCATAATGTATTGGTGGAGGTTGTTGCCATGAAGATTGATCATATGCATATGGCTCCTCCCACCTTTGATTGTCCCATTCTTAATGCACATCTTCATTGTAGCTCCCATTTCCTACAACATAGTGAGAACCAAACTCATAGCCTAAGTGAGAATTCATAGTAGCAAGAGAAAATAACAACAAAAACTAGTAACAAATAAAGGGAACAAACTCCTAGAACTACCAAAAACTAACAAAGAAGCAAAAGGCAAATATATTCACAATATTCACATATATACAATAACCAATAACAAGGTACACAATTACAATTTCCCGGCAACGGCGCCATTTTGATGAATGGATTTTTGACGGTTTAGAATTTCACAAATAAAATCTCGTTGCAAGTATAGTTTCTAAACCAACAAATAATCATTTCATACAAAAATTTGGTTGTCACAAGTAACAAACCCCAATGAAAATAACCGAAGTATTTAAACCTCGGGTCGTTCTCCCTAGGAATTGCAATAAAGTGTTCTTGTTATTGGCTATGAAGTATGTTTTAGGGTTTTTGAATTAAGAGATAAGAAATGTAAATGGCAAAAGAAGTAAACTAACAACTAAGAAGGTTCTTGGCAAGGTATGAGAACTAGAAGTCCTATCCTAGATATCCTTATCAATTGTGATGAGAATTGTCCATTTCTCCCACTTAGTTAACCTCTAACTATGAAGGAAAGTCAAGTGGATGAATTAACTTGGTTCTACAAGTCCTAGCCTAATCATGATGAAAGACTAGCTTTAGTGGCATTTAAGTTAATTAGCAACTTCTAATTATCAATCAACAAGAGAGTTTGATAACTCAAGAGTCACCAATTACTCAACCAAAGACAAGAGGAACAAAATCTACCTCATAACTAGAAGAAAAATTTTAACAAACACATAGAAGGCAATAAAGGCAAACATTATTAATTGCAAGAATTAAAGGAATCTACAACTACAAAAGCAAGAGATTAACAATAGAGAGGCAAAACAATTACGAAACAACAAAGAACTTACAAATTGCATTGAAGAAGAAATGTAGATCTACAAAAGAATTCATAAACTACAACTAACAATACAAAGAAATTACAAGAGAAGTAGAATGCTACAACTACAAGGGAACAATTAAAGATGAAAAAGGAAATTAAGCAAGAGAAGAGGAAGTAGATCTAGATCTAAACCTAATCCTAATTCTAGAGAGAAGAGGGAGCTTCTCTCTCTAGAAACTAACTAAAGCCTCATGAAAACTAAACTAAAACTCATTAACTAACTAATTGGTTCATCCCTCTTCAATCCTTGGGTTAAATAGCATCAGAAATGTGTTAGATTGAGCCCAAAATACTTCAGAAATCGCTGGCCACGAGTTGCTTTTAGTGAGTCACGTGCAGCTTCCAATGCATACGCGTACATCACGCGTACGCATCCTTAAACGCAAGCCAACTATGGAAAATTTTATATCATTTTGAAGCCCCGGATGTTTGCTTTCCAAAGCAACTGAAACCGCCTCATTTGGACCTCTGTAGCTCAAGTTATGATCGATTAAGTGTGAAGAGGTCAGGATTGACAGCTTTGCGATTCCTTCATTTCTTCATGAGTTCTCCATTTCTACATGCTTTTTCTTCATTCCCTCAATCCAATCTTTACCTCCTATACCTGAAATCACTTAACAAACATATCAAGGCATCTAATGGAATCAAGGTGAATTAAATTTAGCTATTTTAAGACCTAAAAAGCATGTTTTCATTCTTAAGCACAATTAAAGGAGAATTTACAAAACCATGCTATTTTAGTGAATAAATAGGAGAAAAGTTGACAAAACCCTCTAAATTCAACACAAGATAAACCCTAAAAATAGGGTTTATCATGCATCACAACACCAAACTTAAACTTTGCTTGTCCTTAAGCAAATAAAGAATCGTGAAATATAATTTGATAATCCAATATGAGAAGAATAGTAATTTTTAATGTTCATGGTTGGCTAGTTTACTATGCATGCAACAATCACATAAGAATTCCAAATGATTGATATTTCTATCTTGATCACTTTATAAAATCTTTTCTAATATTCCTTTCTTGAATCAAGCTTTTCATCTTTTTCTTCTCTTTCTTAGCTTCTTGGGTGCTTTGCACCATTTGTTTTTAGCTTTGACTATAAATGCTTTGTTTTCAAGTATTACCACTTGATACATAAGTACCACAAGCATGTAACTAGAGAATTCTTTAAGCTTTTATTCTTTTCTTTGCTCTCTAATCATTGATGTCAGAGCCTTGAGCTTTGAGGGAGTGCTTTGCACTTGAGACTAGCCTTGACTCTAAGTGTTTTGTTTTTAAGCTTTTTGCTTGATACAAAAACACAACAAGTACTTGACTAATGAATTGTCATTGGTACTCAAAGCCTTCAGCTTTCTTTCTTGATTTAATTGATTTGCTTCTTCAAGGTTTTTAAAATTTCAAAGATTTTACAAAATATTCCAGATGAAAATCTCAATTAAACAAATTCAAATGTGTTGAGCTATAGTGGTCATGCTAGCCTTCCAATACTCATATGCTCATGCTAGCTTCTTATTTAATTACCTTGATTATTTATGATCATGATGCTTAATTGCTTTGACTCACAAATTTTAAGATGGTAATTATGATGTAAAAGTAACATGTTATAATTCAAAATTAAACTATGCTTTCCTAAAGGAAGAACACATGCATTTGAAAGAAATGGAAGACAATCATGCAATTGAAAGTGCATGGAACAAATAAGAGGAAAAAGAACTTAACCACCTTGTAGTTCATTATCATTGTTATTGTTATTTTCCTTATATTCTCTCCTTCCAACACCAAACTTAGAATGATTGCTTGTCTTCGAGTAACAAGTAAGACAAGTGGTGATAGGATTGTGAATTAATCATGAATGTCTTAACAATGATGTAAGTAATGCATGTATTTAAGCAAGCAAAGTTAAAGATAACAATAAAGGCCATAAAAAACAGAGACAATGTGATTACATTAATAAGTGGGTTGTGTATGGCACATTATATGAAAAGTTAAGTGGCAACACTAAAATTGGTATGACACTTTCATTTTAAAATGGTGCAAGTTTCTAGTGAAGATTTGGAAACCAAATTCTTGCATGGCAACACCAAACTTATTTTATGCAATCTCATGCCAAATTATTTAAAAGTAAAACTAAGCAAAGTAAGAAATTGTTACCAACGGTTGGGTTGCCTCCCAACAAGCACTCTTTTAATGTCATTAGCTTGACATATTGGTTCTTGAATTTTCTTCCTCTTCTTCTAGTAGGTTAAGATAAATGACTTCAAGGGAGAAGAGGAGAAAATTGATGTCCCCTGTTTTGATTGCCTCTTAACAAGCTTTCTTTTGTTGTTATTAGCTTGATTCACATTGCTTGTTGGGGTAGGGGTTGGATTACTTTTTGTTGACCTTTTCTATTTCATGGATGTGGTCTTTTGTTCCTTGGTCACAATCTCATTTTCAGTGCTTTCCTTGGTTGTCTTCACTTCTTTGATTTCAAGACTTAGGTGTTGTGTGATGGTTGGAGTGTTCTCTTCATCAAGAACCTCTTGGATTGATAGTTCAATCCAATCATTCTTCATGCAACTCTCTGCTTTATTGGAGTGTAGACTTCCTTGATTGTTTTCCTCCCTTTCTTTTGCATGATTTTGCATTGATTCTTTTGAGAGTGAGTTTGCATGTTGCCTTGTGTAACACCCTAATTAGCCTAAGCCTTACCTCGTGTCATAAAGCAAAGGTTAATCAGAGGTCACGACAGTTCTAAGCTCATACGTAGAACATATAGAAGAATAATGTAATATCTAGAAGCCCGATAAAAGATATAGCTCAAAAACAGGATTTCAAAGCGCAAAGCGTACTATCGAAGCTACTAGCTCGAGAAACAAGAAACAAACAAGATATATTAAAATATAAGTACATAATATCATAGGAAACTAGCCACAACTCGTGGAGTTTAAGCCGGCTAGCCATATACAAGTATACAGAACCATATGGAAACCTGACAGTTTAAAAACAACTTATACAAGTTTTTCTCTCATAATACAAGCCTCTAGGCTAAACAAAATACAAAAGAGAGATGTATAAACAGATAACCAAAAAGACTCCAAAATAATCTAGGATCCTCCGCTTCTGTCACCATCCAAAATAACTCACAGAGGAGGGTTGCGACCTGCATTTGAAAAACACAACAAAGATATGGTATGAGAACCGGAAGTTCTCAGTATGGTAACAATGCCCAGTGATGTAGGATATAAGACCCCGGGACGCCAAAGGCAATCCTAAGCTCCATATCCATCACAAGATTCAAGCTTAAAGAATTCTAAAAACAAATAAGCATAATAGTAACCTCATCATAAAATGAGCCGGGTAATCTATCTTAAGGGATTTCTACTCTAACCATACACCGCTGTCCCACAGCCTTCACCAACCTATCCTCCATGCGATCCCATCGCCACCGCCTTCCGAACCTCCTCAATCCCAGTAGAAAGCATAATTAATAACAATGCAAGTAATTCACAAGTAAAAGCATACAAGGCAAGTAGATCAAGTAAGCAAATAGACATGTTATTCAATTAGGCATACAATTACAAGTCGGAAAAGCAAACAAACAAGTAGAAAATGCATATGATGAATGCCTGTCCTACTGGCTGTGATATCACATTGTCGGTTCAACTGCCAACCCGACACATCTCCACGGAAACGTTGCCCTTTGGATATCTCATATGGGAACCCCCGAGATATAGTGCCCGGATCACTGTCTAGGTACCGGTGCCTGCATGCTCTATAGGTCCGAAGGGATGCGAGCGGGATACTCTTGCCATAGACCACACATCTCAACGCAAGCGGGACGAACCACCACCCTTACGCCGCCGCCGCTACCTCGATAGGTGGGATCCAACCGCCGTCCATGCCGAGCGCATAACGTCTCATATTCTCAATAAAACAATATTTCAGTGGTTTTCAGAAAAACATTTTCAGTACAGAGATCCATCGTCTCAATCCGAGTCCTCGACTCATCTCAACCACTGTCCATTCATAACTCAGTTTCCAATGTCAAAAGTTCATCATTCCTTATCTCATATATCACTCATCCTCCACCCAATGTCAAATCATTCTTAGCACGCCAGAAACCTAGGCCTCCGTTTTCTAATTTATCATAAAACCGTTATTCTAGAAACCTTCCATGTTCAAATACTCAAAATTAAGCCCATAAGTTTTAAAATGGTGTTTTAGAAGCTTACAATCATGTTGGGAAGGTAGAATAGTTGAAAACAAATAAAATTTTGAGAAACAGGACGTGTGCGGCCGCACAAGGGTCTGTGCGTGCGCACACTCCTGAGAGTTTTTAAATGCGTACGTACGCACAGGGGTGTGTGTACGCACAGGTGTCAATTTTTTACAAGGATCTGTGCACTCACACAACCTGTGCCATCATCCCCAACAGACTGACCTTCCCGACGTGTGCATCCGCACAGACCTGTGCGTCAACACAGGTTGAAGTTTTTCCTTAGATGTGTGCACGCACAAGCTGTGCTGGCGCTGCGAACAAAATGCACTTCCCTGCCTGTGCGTACACACAGATGTGTGCATCTGCACAGGTAAAATATTTGCAGGGTGTGCGTCCGCACACATCAGAAATCATGAAATTCTACAACTTTGCAGAATTTTATATTTTTAACACCAACTTTGAAGGATCATAACTTCCTCTACAAAATTCCAATTTTCACAAATTTTATATCAGTTTAAAAAGTTTTCAAAGATCTTTAATTATAAACAAATTTCAATCAATTTCGAAGACTGAGGCAAAATTTATGATCGTACAAAGTTCATCAAAATCCGTTTTTCCAAACTTCACAATTTACACAATTCCTTACCATACACATTCCCAACCTTACCATACCATTCCAAACCCCCTTCTCTCATCAGAATTTACCTTTTGTATCATATCACACCAATCATACCACAATTTCTTTCACCTTTCATTATTCTCAACTTCATTTATCACCTATACGTAACATATCCACCAACCATCATCATCTCATTACCAATTCTCATCACCAACTCAACCAAGATTCATATTCATAATCAACAATACTCATACATCTAATCCATCATATTTCAAGTTCATCGTATAATCACAACAACACATCAATACATTATACCTCATCAACACAAACAATCATCAACAACATACAATTTCCAAACCTATCCTATAGGTCACTAGCCTAAGTGTCCATGAATATTATATACTACATAGAGGAAACCGAAACCATAGCTTGGCCGATTCTCTTTATGAACCAAAACTCAAATTGATCACCAAATAGATTTCAACCAAATTCCAAGCTTTCAAATCCACTCTAATAAGCACAATTAACTTCCAAGAGCTCCCAAAGCCACAATAATCAAACTATATGCATACAATTCACCTCAAATCAACCTAGGGTTCCAATTAAACATAAATTCACAAGGGTTTAGTGGCTCTTACCTTCTCCTACAGATTTACTAGCAAGAATCCAAGGCTAAGCAAGGATTAGAGCAAACCTAAACACCAAGAATCACAAAAACTCATTTAAACAAAAATCCTATAAACCCAAAATTTTCAAGAGAGAAACTGGGAAGATTTCATGATTACCTTGAGGGTTTCTTGGATGAGTTTTGTAGAGCTCTTCACAAGGAAAGTGTAGCCGTAAACGGTGCGGCGATCGGAGCTCTCTAGCTCAAGATATGAGCTTTGCAAGTTTGAAGTGAATAGTAATAATGGTGGAAAGCTCTCACCTCTCTCATCACTTCAGCTACTGTTGTGTTTAAGTTATGAAGGTGAATGTGGCTGAAATGGGTTTACTTAAGTGTATTTATATGTTGGGCTTGGGCCCAACTTGGGCCCGGTCCAATCCGTTAGCATTTTTAGCCCGTTTGGCCTAACTTCGGGTCAAACCTTTTAAATTAACGCCGGTTTTCCATTTCTAACATTTTTTCTAATGTTTTTGCCAGTTTTCACTTTTTCTCATGCGGTACCGGGCAGACTTGAACCGGTTCAACCGGTTCAACTACCGGTTCGTAGTTTCTCACAGTTTTTCGCAGAAGGTACATTTTCTGACTCAGAAAAACCCACTGAGTCCAAAAATCACCTTTAAATCCTCAAATTCTCACTCTAAATTTTCGGAATCTAATTTGGACAATCAATCACTTAATTAACCAATTGATTAGTTGCGGTTCTTACATCTTGTCACCTAAAATAGCCTCTCAGGATATGGAATCCTGGGTTTGTGTGCCTCTACAATCTCTTTCTTTATTGGAATTTTACTTAGTACAAGGGCCTCTTTGTCTTGCTCTTCCAATTCCTTTGCACCCTCAAGTTGATTTTCAATATCCTTACTAAGCACCACTCCATTCAGCAAGCTTATGGCATTGTATTCTTCCCTTGTTCTAGAGAAGACATTGATATGTTTCTCATCAAAATATTGTGTCATTGGGCTCATTTGTACTTCTAGATTTCTTCTTGAGGCTTCCATATTTTCAATTCTTTTTCTAGTCTCTTTCCCTAAGATCTCAGTGAGTTAGGCAATTGAGGCATATGTCTGAGAGAGTTGTTTTAGTGCAAATACCAGAGGAGATTTTTGATGAGTTTGTGGAGGTATATAGTGTGTGGTGAAATTGTTGAGGCAATGGATATGGATTTTGTGAAGTGTGAAATGAATTTTGTGGATTTTGAAAGGAGGTTTGTGTATAGTGAAGTGGGTTTTATAGGTGGTTAAATGAATTATACAGGTTTTAAAATGCATTCTATGTTGAGGCATACTCAAGTGGTGAAAAGTTTTGATTTGAAAAATTAGGAGGTGCAGTTGAAAAATTAAGAGATGATGGCTCTTGAAGAATGTGGTATGGATCATTGAAATCTCTTTGGTCTTGAAATTTCCAGCTACAACTTGAGTAGTTGTTAAATTCATCAAAATATGGATTATTTTGTGGCCTTAGAAAGCATTCCATCATTCCTTGTTCTTGATATTTCTAGCCACCATTAGTATAGTAACATGAATTATTTTGTGGTGGTGAGAAGTATCCCATGTAATTTGGTTGACCAAAAGATGATGTATACTCCATTCTTTCTTGCAAATACTTTGTAATAAACACAATCACAAAAAAAATTGAAATCTCTCTTGTCACAATTGAGGAATTCTTAGTAAGGCAATAACACAAACAGTTTAGTGACAAAAAGAAAAGAAAGAATTTAAAAGTAAATAAATGACTAAAACAAAGAAAGAAAAAGTGTCTAATCTAGCTAATCAGTCAACCGATAGTTTGTTAAATGACCATAAAGTAAACAACTAGAATTAAGAATGAAAAAATTATTGAGATAAAGAGATGTTGCATTCTCAGGATCAATAATTTTCATTTCTTCTTCAATCATGCAATCATTAATCTCTTGGAAAATTGGTGCACGAAATTGTGATCACACTTTTCACAATTCCGCACAACTAACCAACAAGTGCACTGGGTCGTCTAAGTAATACCTTACGTGAGTAAGGGTCGATCCCACAGAGATTGTCGGCTTGAATCAAGCTATGGTTATCTTGTAAATCTTAGTCAGGAGATTAATGATTAAATTGATTTTGTTTATGAAAAGTAAATAAGATGAAATAAATGTTACTTGTGGTTAAGTGATGTGGAACAGGTTGAGGTTCTCGAGATGCTCTGTCATCTGAATCTCTGCTTTCCTACTGTCTTCTTCTCTAAACACGCATGGCTTCCTTCAATGGCAAGCTGTATGATCCTCTTGAATGAAAAATACCAAGTATGGTTTCTGCACGGCTAATCAACTGTCAGATTTCTCCTCTCGGATGAAAAATACCAGGTACAGCTACCGCATGGCTAATCATCTGTCGGTTCTCACTAGCGTCGAAATAGGATCTCTCTATCCTTTTGTACATTGTCACTGCACCCAACATTCGTGAGTTTGAAGCTCGTCACAGTCATCCCCTCCCAGATCCTACTCAGAATACCACAGACAAGGTTTAGACTTTCTGGATCCCAGGAATGCTGCCAATTGGTTCTAGCCTTTACCACGAAGGTTCTAACCTCCGAACTCGGTCCGTGGATTAGAGACCCAAGAGATACGCACTCAAGCTATCACTCAATGACTATGTTGAGCTCAGATAGAATGGGAGTGGTTGTCAGGCATGCGTTCATAGGTTTGAGAATAATGATGAGTGTCACGGATCATCATATTCTCTATATTGAAGTACGAGTGAGTATCTTAGAATAGAATCAAGCGTGATTGAATAGAAAACAGTAGTAATTGCATTAATCCATTGAAACACAACAGAGATCCTCACCCCCACCTATGGGGTTTAGAGACTCATGCCGTAGAAGATACAATGTGAAATGTAAATTGTCATAAGTTACAAAATGAATCTCTAAAAGTAGTTTTTATACTAAACTAGTAACTTAGGTTTACAAAAAATGAGTAACTAAGTGCAGACAGTGCAGAAATCTACTTCCGGGACCCACTTGGTGAGTGTTTGGTCTAAGTTCTCAAGCTTTAACGTGCATATGCCTCAAGTTGGAGTAATGGGCGTTTAACGCCAAGAATTATGCCAGTTCTGGCGTTTTATGCCAGAAAGTTTTTGGCTGGATTTCAATGCCAGTTTGGGCCATCAAATCTCGGGCAAAGTATGGACTATTATATATTTCTGGAAAGCCCAAGATATCTATTTTCCAACTCAATTGAGAGCGTGCCAATTGGGTTTCTTTAGCTCCAGAAAATTCACTTCGAGTGTAGGAGGGTCAGAATCCAACAGCATCTGCAGTCCTTTTATAGCCTCTGAATCAAATTTTTGCTCAGGTCCCTCAATTTCAGCCAGAAAATACCTGAAATTACTAGAAAAACACACAAACTCATAGTAAATTCCAGAAATATGATTTTTTCATAAAAACTAATAAAAATATAATAAAAAGTAACTAAAACATACTAAAAACTACCTAAAAATAATGCCAAAAAGGGTATAAATTATCTGCTCATCACAACACCAAACTTAAATTGTTCCTTGTCCCCAAGCAACTAAAAACAAAATAGGATAAAAAGAAGAGAATACACAATAAATTTCAAAAATATCAATGAAGATTAGTTTCAATTAGATGAGCGGAACTAGTAGCTTTTTGCTTCTGAACAGTTTTGGCATCTCACTTTATGCTTTGAAGTTCAGAATGATTGGCATCCATAGGAACTCAGAATTCAGATAGTGTTATTGATTCTCCTAGTTCAGTATGTTGATTCTTGAACACAGCTACTTTATGAGACTTGGCCGTGACCCTAAGCATTTTGTTTTCCAGTATTACCACCAGATACATAAATGCCACAGACACATGACTGGGTGAACCTTTTCAGATTGTGACTCAGCTTTGCTAGAGTCCCTAGTTAGAGGTGCCCAGAGCTCTTAAGCACACTCTTTTTGCTTTGGACCACGACTTTAACCGCTCAGTCTCAAGATTTTCACTTGACACCTTCACGCCACAAGTACATGGTTAGGGACAACTTGATTTAGCCGCTTAGGCCAGGATTTTATTCCTTTGGGCCCTCCCATCTATTAATGCTCAAAGCCTTGGATCCTTTTTTACCCTTGCCTTTTAGTTTAAAGGGTTATTGGCTTTTTTTTCTTGCTTTTTCTTTTTCTTTCTTTTTCTTTATTTTTTTTTGCCATTTTTTTTCTTTTTTTTCGCAAGCTTTGTGTTTTTCACTGCTTTTTCTTGCTTCAAGAATCAATTTTATGATTTTTCAGATTATCTATAACATTTTTATTTTTTTATTATTCTTTCAAGAGCCAACAATTTTAACATTCATAAACAACAATATCAAAAATATGCACTGTTCATGCATTCATTCAGAAAAAAAAGTATTGCCACCATATCAACATAATTCAACTAATTTCAAGATAAATTTCAAAATTATGCACTTCTTGTTCTTTTGCAAATAAAAAATTTTTTCTTTTAAGAAAGGTGAGGGATTCATGGAATCATTCATAGCTTTAAGACATAGACTCTAAACTTTATTGATCATGGAATAAAAATAAGACATAAAATAAACATAAAAGCAGACAGATAATAATAAAAGAAAGGAAATTAAAGACATAGAAATAAATGACTCTAATACTAATGCTTATGTAACTCTTAAAATAGGTTTCTAATAATAAAAGTTATCACAGAGTTAGGACTCAACAACCTTGATTTTGAGGGGTAGGTGCTCCTTCAATCTGTGGGACGTCCAACTCTTCAAGGGACAGCTTCTGATGCTTTAGCTCCTGTATTTCACGCCCTTGTTTCTCTTGTTCTATGAGCATTTTTCAGAGCATGCTATTTTGATTCTGCTGCTCTTCTTTGAGTTGATTCACAGCTTCTTGCAGCTTGGTGACAGATGCTTCTAAGCGGGCCCAATAGTTAAATTGAGGAATTTCTGGGAGGAGCTCATGCGCCCCCCCTCTTGATGAGGTTATCTTGAATTTGAGGTCTATCCATCACTTTTTTGGTGATTGGGTATTCAACTGTGATATATTCATCCACACCCATCTCTACCCCCGCATCTTTGCATAACAGACTAATCAAGCTTGGGTAGGCCAATTTGGCCTCAATGGATTCTTTGTTTGCAAACATGTAAATTTCAACAGGGATCAGCTGATGAATCTCTACCTCCTTCCCTAGCATAATACAGTGAATCATCACTACCCTCTTGACAGTGACTTCAGATAGGTTGCTGGTTGAAAGTATAGAATGCCCAATAAAATCCAGCTAACCTCTAGCAACTGGTTTGAGATCACCTCTCTTTAGTTGGTTTGGGACACCTTTTGAATTAGTAATCCACTTGGTTCCAGGGAGGCATATGTCCTCTAGAACTTGATCTAGCCTTTTATCCTTGGCCATTCTCCTATTAAAGGACTCTGGATCATCTTGTAGTTGAGGAATTTTGAGAACTTCTCTCACTTTGTCAAAATGGAAGTAAATAATCTTTCCTCTAACGATAGTCCAAAAGGAGTAGAACGCAGTTCCCTCTAATCTTTGCTTTTTTGTCATCCACAGATTCGCATAAAATTCCTGGACTATGTTTCTTCTAACTAATGAGCGTAAATATCCCTATGCCGGTTAGAAACTAGTAGTGAATCCGATCGTGAGTATAGTCTAACCAACATACGAATACTGCATCAAACAATTCTAAAATCTATGACCGAGAATGTTGATCCCAGGTCATTCTCCGTAGGACTTGCTTTAGAATGCACATCATCGATTAGGAAAGCTTTTATGGTTTTGATAATTTGTGCAAGAATTCAAACTAGCAAGATAATCAACAATTAATTGGAATAAAAGCCTTGGCCAAGGGTAAGCATTGGAAGTTCTATCATCATAGCTTCCTTCAATTGTGATAGGAGTTAAGTGTTGCTTCACTTAGTCAACCTCCTAACAATGGAAGAAAGTCAAATGAAAGTAACCAACTTAAGTCACAAGTCCTAGTCTCACTGAAAAACTCATATTTTATGATATATATTGTGCTCAATTTAGGTGATTTATTCAATCCTTCACTCACTTATTCATGTAAATTGCATGATTTACTTTCCCTTCCTTATTATGTGATATATGTGAAATATATGTTTCCTATGCTTTGAAATTATTTATTTTAATTACCCTTTATTACCATTCGATGTCGTGATTTGTGTGTTAAGTAATTTCAGATCTTCTAAGGCAGGAATAACTTAAAGGATGGAAAGGAAACATACAAAAATGGAAGGAAAGCACAAAATGGAGTTTTTGAAGAAACTGGTAGCGACGCAAACGCAAGGACGATGCGGCCGCATGCCTAGCACGAAAAGACAGCGACGCGAACGCGTGACTGACGCGGACGCGAACCATGAGCAGAAAACAGATGATGCGGACGCATGACCGAAGCGAACACATGATAAGGAAAACTCCAGATGACGCGACCGCGTGACCCATGCGGACGCGTGACAGACGCCATGCACCAGAAAATACAGAAAACGCTCCCAGCGATTTCTGAAACCCTTTTGGCCCAGATCCAAATCCAGAAAGCATAGATTAGAGGTTATAAAGTGGGAGAATGCATCCATTCAAGGGGGAGCTCTCCAATTATTCACTTTTCATAGTTTAGATGTAGTTTTTAGAGGGAGAGGTTCTCTCCTTTCTCTTAGGTTTTAGGATTAGGATTTCTTATTATTCCAATTTAGTATTCCAACTCCTTGTCAGGTTCAACATTCCTTTACTTTATATTTCCCTTTTACTTTCAGATATTTTAATGCTTTCCTATTACTTTTGTTTCCAAATTGTCTTATGAACCATTCATGTTTAGATTTGATTTTCTATTTAATATAATTTGAGGTATTTCAGAATTATGATTGCTTTCCTTTATTTACATTAATAATTTGCATTTTCTTCCTCTTGGTTTTGGTTGATTAATTGGCAACTCTTGAGTTATCAAACTCAATGTGATTGATAATTGTTGTCTTTGCTAATTGAATTGAAATTCAATAAACTCCAGTCCTTTCCTAGGAATTGACTAGGACCTGAGGATCAAACTAATTAGTCACTTGACCTTCCTTTACTTTAGTAAAGGCTAACTAAGTGGGATTAAAATTCAATTCTCATCACCATTGATAAGGATAACTATGATAGGACTTCCAAATTCTCATACCTTGCCAAGAGTTTATTTTACAGTTATTTATTTATTTTATTTGTCATTTAAATTATCTGTTCCTTACCTTCAAAACCCCAATTTACAAGACTCATAACCAATAATAAGAACATACCTCCCTGCAGTTCCTTGAGAAGACGACCCGAGGTTTAAATACTTCGGTTATCAATTTATTTAGGGGTTTGTTACTTGTGACAACCAAAATGTTTGTAAGAAAGGATTTTTGTTAGTTTAGAAGCTATACCTGCAACGAGGATTTATCTGCGAATTTCTAGACCACGCAAAAGTTACTCTCTGACTTTCTTTTTACTAACTCACTGATTTTTGCTTTCTAACCTCTTTTTCAATTTCAAAGTACTTTTAACTTTCTAACAACCCCCTCTGCTTTTTGACTAACTCTTTACTTTTACTTTTTAACTCAAGGCATGATTATGGTTTTTCCTAATTAACATGAATTCTATTTATATTACATTTTGGATTGAAATTTCTCATCTCAGCTTTTTAACTCTGAAACAATCCAAAATGCACAATTATTCAACTCATTTCATAGTCTACTGCTCCTTTGCCACTTTGTGCTTATCTTGTTATCTGCCTACCTGTTTTCCTGCTTTTATTATATCTTAGATTTCTGTTTTTTTCAGGATGTCTGACCCTCAAAGAAAGGGAAAAGGAAAGGCAACAACTGACAAACGGAAAAGAGGTGAATCCTCTATGTCTCTCCTGGAGCTTATGCATGATGACTCCTGGTGGGAAAAGCACTTTACCCCGCAGGAGAAGGCTAACCAGCTCCTCCCTGCCAATGATCCAATTAAGTTTGCAAACCGATACTGTGAGCTAAAGTATCCAGTGTTTGCTACCTCCAGAAATCTGTACCTGGAGAGGACTTTGAAAATTCCAGAAGAACTACAGCAGTACACCTCCGATCAGATCAAACAAAGAGGCTGGTTCTTCTTGGACAGAAATTTGACTGAGGTCAATGCTTCCTGGGTAAGAGAGTTTTATTGCAATTATTTCAATACTTCCCTGGATGCAGTGCACCTCAGAGGGAAACAGATACTGGTCACTGAAGAGGCCATTGAGGATATTCTGCGCCTTCAGCCTAAGTCAGATCAGCCTGACGGTTACCAAACGGCTGAAGAGGACATGCGCTTTCTGAGATTTGACTGGGATGCTGTCAAGGAGAGGATAGCCCTTGACCCTACTGTCCCATGGGTCATGGGTAAGAACACCACCATGCCTAAGGAAATCAAGCGGATATACTTGAATGATGAGGCTCGGCTCTGGCACCAGATCCTGAGTAACTTTATTATGCCGAGCACTCATGAGACAGAGCTGCCTGCCACTATGATCACCCTTCTATGGTGTGTGCTGGAGGGTAAGGACCTGTATCTGCCTCGTTTCATCTGGCACTATATGGCCAGGGTCTATGTCAGAGGCACCCTCCCTTTCCCTTACCTGGTCAACCAGCTAGGCCATCGAGCTGACGTGCCTTAGGAGGATACTGATGAGAAGCCACCTGCTGCGGACTGCAAAAAGATCATTCCTCACAGCAGGAACTTTCTGGCTATAGGCTATAGACCTTCATTCCTTACTGCTTCTCATGAGACAGCCACACCTTTAACTGCCCCCTCTTCTTCCACTGCTGCACCTGCCCCACCCACTGCACCTCCAGCTGCTCCTGAGCCTATTTACCATTTGGTGCATCGACTCTTCGCCTGCTTGGATCGTATGGGCGTCGCAACAAGCGACGCTACGAGCACGTCAAGTTGATGATCCGTTCCGGTGGCGACATCCCCTCCGAGCCTGACACCCCTTCTGATACATCTGAGGTGGATGAGGACGATCACAAGGAAGAGACACCTACCCAGGCTACACAGACAGGACCGGAGCAGGCTGCGCCACAGCAGGAGGATCCACAGCAGATTCAGGCCGCAGATGCAGAGATTCCTATCCAGTCAGAGCCTCCACTACAGCAGACAGATCCTCCTACGCTCATCTAGTCTGCTGCTCCTCAGGCCACCACCGAGACTCCCGCAGCCCATCCTTCCGGAGATGACACCCCTTCACACCCAGCTTGAGTGAGCATCGAGGACGATGCTTTATTTTAAGTGTGGGGAGGTCACAATCTCTGGCGTATTTTTGGGTGAACCACTATAGACTCTTTTATTTTATTTTAGTTATTTTTCTGTATTTTTATCTTTATTTTTATTTTTATCTTTCAGTACTTATACATTGTTCTTTTCATGTGTTTTTACTCTATTTTCTGCATTTTGTACTTTAGTTCATATTTTAGCCATTTAGTTTAGTTTGCAATTCTAAACTTATTAGTTATAGAATATGTGGATTAATTAGTATAGTTTACCCCTTTTAGCATATGATAGTTTGGTTTAAATTGAAAATAAAAAAGGAAGTAAACTAGAGACTTTAACATAATCAAAAACAATCCACACACCTTGTATATAGAACATAACATATTAGTTAGTTAACAACATTTCATCAAGGAGGAACACTAAAACTTTAAAGCCACCCAAAATAAATTTTACATTGAGAATAATGGGAACCCTTAATTTCTACTTGCATGACATGTATAATTGATATATGATTTTTGAGCTTAATTGTATAGTTACATTCAAACCATAATTTTTATTCTTGTGTGTTTTGCCCTTCTTTTTATTCTGATGTTCTTTGCTTTGTTTTAATCTATATGTCCAATATAGAATATAGATACATACTAAGAGATGATTGAGGCCATTGCTTGAAATATTTGCTCACTTATTCCAAATTAGCCTACCTTTTACATCACCCTTGTTAGCCCCCTTGAGCTTTTTAATCCCCTCTCGTTCTATAAACTACATTACTAGCCTTAAGCAGAAAAATAAAATAAAAATCCCAAGCTGAATCCTTGGTTAGATTAAGATAGAAATTGTGCATTGTTTAAGTGTGGGGAACTTTATCAGAACTTGGATGATAGAAACATAGGTGGAAAAGTAAAAAAAAAAAGAATAAAGATGTTTTAAAATAAAAATTTGGAAAGCATGCTCATGTGAAATCAAAACAATTGAATTACCATGTGCATTAAAAAAAATATTTTATTTTCGGTATTTAATTAAGGGGACACAAAAACTCCCCAATTGCAAAATAAAAAGAATCAATGCACATGGGATAAAATTTAAGTTAATGCATGAGCTTGCAATACAAAGTGAGAAAAGTTGGGCAAATAGGTTGAGAAGCTTTGAATTACAAAATATGTATGTTAGGTGAGATCTTAGACTAGTCAAGGATTCACTTATTAGCTTACTTAGCCTTATACATATACCCTTACCTTTACCTTGGCCCCATTACAACCTTGAAAAAGACCTCATGATTTTTGTATGTCTGTGTTCTATAATTGTTGATTAGTTAGATGAAGAACAAAGTTATAGAAAGTCAGGATAAAAAGAAGAATAGAGTGATTAACCCAATAAACACTGAGTGACTAGAGAGTAAACACAAAATCCAGTGAGGGTTCAATAGCTCATCACCATATATCTCTGCTTGAATTGTTAATTGTCTTGCAAGTTTGAAAAATACTTTTTTACCCATCTCAATTGTAAAAGTGCTTTAACATTATCTAAGGATGGCTATGCATATATGATTCCTTGAGAATGTGAATTAATTTAACTACATGTAAGTTTTATATACAAGTGAATAACAATTAGAATTGCATGATTCATTTAGGTAGTTGCATTTAGGATAAATTGCATTGCATGAGATTCCACCACTTTAACCTTACCTTACTCTTTATCTTGGACTTAGCATGAGGACATGCTATTGTTTAAGTGTGGGGAGGTTGATAAACCCATATTTTATGATATATATTGTGCTCAATTTAGGTGATTTATTCAATCCTTCACTCACTTATTCATGTAAATTGCATGATTTTACTTTCCCTTCCTTATTATGTGATATATGTGAAATACATGTTTCCTATGCTTTGAAATTATTTATTTTAATTACCATTTATTACCATTCGATGCCGTGATTTGTGTGTTAAGTAGTTTCAGATCTTCTAAGGCAGGAATGACTTAAAGGATGGAAAGGAAACATAAAAAAATGGAAGGAAAGCACAAAATGGAGTTTTTGAAGAAACTGGTAGCGACGCGAACGCATGGACGATGCGGCCGCAAGCCTAGCACGAAAAGACAGCGATGCGAACGCGTGACTGACGCAGATGCGCGCCATGAGCAGAACACAGATGACGCGGACGCATGACCGAAGCGAACGCGTGATAAGGAAAACTCCAGATGACGCGACCGCGTGACCTACGCAGACGCGTGACAGATGCCACGCACCAGAAAATATAGAAAATGCTCCCAGCAATTTCTGAAACCCTTTTAGCCCAAATCCAAGTCCAGAAAGCATAGATTAGAGGTTATAAAGTGGGAGAATGCATCCATTCAAGGGGGAGCTCTCCAATTATTCACTTTTCATAGTTTAGATGTAGTTTTTAGAGAGAGAGGTTCTCTCCTCTCTCTTAGGTTTTAGGATTAGGATTTCTTATTATTCCAATTTAGTATTCTAACTCCTTGTCAGGTTCAACATTCCTTTACTTTATATTTCCCTTTTACTTTCAGATATTTTACTGCTTTCCTATTTAATATAATTTGAGATATTTCAGAATTATGATTGCTTTCCTTTATTTACATTAATAATTTGCATTTTTTTCCTCTTGGTTTTGGTTGATTAATTGGCAACTCTTGAGTTATCAAACTCAACGTGATTGATAATTGTTGTCTTTGCTAATTGAATTGAACTTCAATAAACTCCAGTCCTTTCTTAGGAATTGACTAGGACCTGAGGATCAAACTAATTAGTCACTTGACCTTCCTTTACTTTAGTAAATGCTAACTAAGTGGGATTAAAATTCAATTCTCATCACCATTGATAAGTATAACTAGGATAGGACTTCCAAATTCTCATACCTTGCCAAGAGTTTATTTTATAGTTATTTATTTATTTTATTTGTCATTTAAATTATCCGTTCCTTACCTTCAAAACCCCAATTTACAAGACTCATAACCAATAATAAGAACATACCTCCCTGCAGTTCCTTGAGAAGACGACCCGAGGTTTAAATACTTCGGTTATCAATTTATTTAGGGGTTTGTTACTTGTGACAACCAAAACGTTTGTAAGAAAGGATTTTTGTTGGTTTAGAAGCAATACCTGCAACGAGGATTTATCTGCGAATTTCTAGACCACGCAAAAGTTACTCTCTTCACTCACCCTAGGGAAGTCTAGCTTTAGTGCACTCCAAGTCAATTAGCAATTCTCAATTCATAATCTACAATTAATATTCACTATTCAAGTGTCTCCAATAACTCAACCCCTAGGCCAAGCAAGAAAAATCTACTCCATAGCTAAGGTTGTCATTATCACAAGCAATTGGTAGGCAATTATAGAAAACATGATGTAAGTGAGAGAAGGGAATTGAATCAAGGCTATCTAATCCAAACAATCATCAACAATCATACAATTGAATAAAACCTCAATTCATTAATCCAAATTCAAAGTAGCAAAATGAACCAAATCTAGATCTAAGAAATTGAATCAAAAGAACATCAATTGCGAGTAGAAGGAGAGTAAATCTACACTTGTAGCAAAACAAAAAGTCAATTATCAATGGATCTCACCAAGAACCCCAAGGAAACTTGCAATGGAAGATGAAAACCTAGAGAGAAGTTGGAGCTTCTCTCTCTTGAAATAAAATGTAACTAACTTCCCAAAAAAAATCTAGAATTATGACTAATTGTCCTAACACTCCTAATCCTTGGTCTTCTTAAGCTTTTCCCTCCAAAATCTGCTCTAAAACAGGGCCTCGGAATCCCCTGAAATCGCTGGGCACGTGTTTCATTTAAAAAATCTTGTGCGCACATCGACGCGTACGCACACTGCACACGTACGCGTCCCTGGTTCCTTTGCGATATTGTGCGTAGGCGTGAGGTGCGCGCAAACGTCATAAGGGGTATGACCCAGCCATATAGGCATGCCGGCTCCTTGCTCGGGTCCACTGCACTGGTTCTGGACGAACGCATCCACGCGTATGCACACGGTGCGCGTGCATGTGCGTGTGCAAATTCAATTCTTTGATTTTGTTTCATGCTCCTTCCATTCATGCATGCTTCCTTCATTCCTCTTAGCCAATTTTGCCCTGTAACTTCTGAAATCACTCAACAAATGGATCAAGGCATCTAATGGTAATTGAGGAGGATTACAACGTATCAATTTTGATGCAAAGAAGCATATTTTCATTTATGAGGAAAAATGGGAAAGAGACACAAAATCATGCAATTTTATATGAATAAATGTGGAAGATCATTGATAAAACCCTTAGATTCTATGCATGATAAACCCTGAAAACGGGGTTTATCAACCTCCCCACACTTAAAGTCTAGCATGTCCTCATGCGAAGGGAAAGCAAAAGATCAAAGGACTGCAAGGGCGTAGGACTCATGTGATGTAATCTACCTACATGAATGCAAGTAGGGTGTATGCTACTATCTACTTGGCCAAGAGTAATTCATTCTTTCTAGAAAACACATATGTATGTGCTCATAGGGCAAGATGATGGACAATGTGTGAACTCTACCAATTCTAGTCATCAAAGTGACATATGCATAACCTGTATGAAGAACGCTCGCGAGAGCCGGGAACAAGGAATTGAGATTCAAACCCTCACCGGAAGTGTTTGCACTCTATTCGCTCAAGTATTTAGGGTTGATTCTCTCTATCCTCCCCTAATCATGCTTTTCAAGATTTGTTTTTCTTCTAACAATCGACATTTATTTCAGGCATGCATACAAGTATCATGAGGTTTTTTCATTGGTTGTAATGGGGTTAGGGTCAAGGTGGGATGCATATATGGTTAAGTGAGCTTGAAATTTGAATCTTTGACGAGTTTAGACTTCCCACCTAACCTATGTCATCCTATACAGTTCAAAATAACCTAACTACCCATTTTTCTCACTTTTTTACACACTCATGTATTCCTTTTTAGTTCACAACACTTATGCATTGACTCTTATTGGACTTCACTTTGGGGCATTTTGTCCCTTTTTTATTATTTTTCTTCTTTTTCTTTCTTTTTTTATTATATATTTTTTCTTCTTTCTTTTTCTCATTTTTTCCATTTTTTTCTTTTCTTTTTTTTTTCTTTCAAACTATATACAAGAACATTAATGCATAAGGTCTATTTAATCAATACACGAGTATATACCTAAATCCCAATATAGAAATATGAAACAAAAATACCGTTTCATCCCAACCAATGGTCCTAAGCCTCCCCAAACTTGAATAATGAACACTCTCACTAGCCTAAGCTAATCAAAGATCCAAATAAAGGACATTTATTATTTTCTGCTTAAGGCTTGTAATGTGCTAAAGTAAAGAATAATTGGGTTAAGCGTAGGCTCAAATTGGCTAACAAGGGAAGATAAAAGGTAGGGCCATTTGGGTAAGTGAGCTGGATGAAATGATGGCCTCAATCATATAAATGCATGAACACACAAAATAATGGACATAAAGAATTAAACAAATTAAAGATCACAATCATAGAAAGAGAATATTGCACACAAGAAGGGGAAATAAGTGGTTATAAGATGTAACCAACACCATTGGGCTCAAAACTCGCTTGCTTGTGGTCTTGGCTCAAATCCCATGCTCCAAAATACATTCTTCAAACAAGTTAAGCATCAAAAGATTTTCAAATTTCAAGATTGGTAGGGTCGCCCTAAAGTTCTAATTTTCTAGAATAGAAGTCATTGCTCTAACCGAGTAGATTTATTAAGAGATACTAATATGCAATCTACTCTAGCTCAAGGAAAGAAGTTCAAGGAGTTTATTCGGGTGTTACCTACGAAGACCGGTCGGCCGACCGACCTCCCCACACTTAGAAGTTGGCACGGTCCTCCGTGCCTTGAGTGAGACGGAGTGGTGGTTCGGCTTCCGAGTGTCCATCCTTTTCATCATTATCACTTCCCTCATCATCGGTGCCGGTGGACGTGGAAATCTCCGGTTCTTCCATAGGTGATACTAGGCAACTTAGAAGCTTTTTGACAAAAGCGTATCGGCGTTGGTTACGCCGCTCATAATGGTCAAGCTTCTTGTGGAGTTCCTCAATGCATTGCATAGGTGATTTTGGTGGTGCGGAAGATGTGGAGGGAATGCTCATGGGGGCGGCTAGGGGAGGCTCTTCGGTGTCTGTCGGAGAGTGAAGATATCTCCCGGTTGGAACGACATCGCCGTCCACCGGTATCTTGGCCCTTTTGTCCTTGGTCTCTCGGGAAACACCGGCTGCGGCGACTAAGTCGGTCACTAGAGCGGGAAAAGATAGATTCCCTTTAGCGTGAATGCGGCCCATAGATTGGCAGATGAGACGGGAAATATGCACCGGTCTCTCTGTGAGGACACACCAAACCAACAAGGCTAATTCGGCAGTGATAGAAGAGCCATGGGTGCTGGGAAGCACATAGTGGGCTAGAATTTGGGCCCATGCTTGAGCCTCTCTGGTGAAAAAATGTGCGGTGATGCCCTTGGGTCGGGGCCTCATCCTTCCTCGAATCCAGAATGATTCGGGTATGGCAATGACCGTGAGGATGGAATCCCAATTAAACGCATATTGGCACCGTGCCGACAAAATCTCTTGATAGGCATCAACCCCTTCCACTAATGGTCCGGTCTTAAGCACATTTTGAATGGCCTCCTCCATGACGGGAACTTGCTTTCGTCGCACAAATACCGATGTAAGGGAAGAGGAGTGGTAGTTGGTGTAAAATTCAACCACCCAAGACAAGTTCGCCTTCCGTGGCTTCCTCAATAGGAATTCTCATTGCCGCCGTTCGATGCGGGGCATAATGAACGGTATGACATGAGCCGGAGGGGCTAGAAAGGGCTCCGCATGATAGTTTCTTGGCTTGATCAAGGGATGGGCAAGTTCACAATAGCGGTTGGGGAACTTGTTCGGATCCCTCGCCGGATTGTCTTTTTCCAAGACATCAATGTTAGCGACGCTCCTAGTCTTGGTGATGAGGGGCTTAGCTCGCGGGTCTTGTTGTGCTTTGCTAGTAGACCACGATGGAGCCTTCTTGGGCGCCTTTCCATTGTCTCTTTTGATCACCATCCTAGAAGAGAAGAAAAGGTGGTGAAATTAAGCTTAAAGATGCGCCAAGAAAGAATAATCATGCAAGTGATAAAGCACAAAAGAATAAATGGCTTAGATACATGACAGCTGCAACATGTAACTAAGGCAACAATGAAGATCATAGCTAGTCGCTAGCATGTGAGACATGAGTGGTATAAGCATGCGAACAAAAAGCATGAGAAGCGCACACTCTTAGTCAACAACAACAAGAAGTAAGAAAAATAGGGGATGAGCTTGTAGAAATGAAGCAAGAAATGTAGTAAGCTTAATTTATTCATGAAGAAACAAGTGAATGAGAAAGAACGCCAAAATAGAGAACACTTAGTCAAAATAATTCCAAGAAGTCATATGGGTCTTTCATCAAACACTTGGTGTGCATCCCTTTATGACAAAAACTTAGAGAAAAGTGGCAATGTAGCATCCCATAAAGCATCATCAAGCATCATATCACACCACTAATTACAAAATAAAGCAAGTAAATCAAACAAACTCATCAAAGCAAGAGTGAGCTCCACTTAGAACACCCATGAGAAAATGAGAAGAAATGAGGAAAGAAAATGCAATCAAATAAAGAGAGCATGAATGCAACTACTTAAGAGAAAAAAAAGAGTAAAAGCATGTAATTAAGGGAATGGAAAGAGAGAAAAGGGAAACACAAAAAGAAGATTAGAAAGGAGGGGTACCTTGAAGGGGGAAGAAGGAAACAAGGTATGGGGATGAGAGAAAGGTTAGTGAAGAAGAAGAGGGGAAAGAGAGGTGTGGGTCCGCCGGCCAGAGGTGGTGGAGAAGAAGAGGTAGGGATGGTAGAGGGGGGTAGAGGTGAAGAAGAGAGATGATGGTGAGAGGAGAGAAAGAAAATGGAGGGAGAAAGGCACACTCTCATTTAAGTTGTTCGCGAAACCGACGCACGCGCGCCATACATGCGTGGGCGTGCATGGGCAAAAATCCGTAACAACGCGGACGCGCGTGGTGCGCGTGTGCGTGAAGTAGCGAAATGTGAGTGTGCGCGCCAGCGCCAGGTGCGCATGTGCGTGCATATGTGTTGTGCCCTCAGCACACGTTGAGCACAACTCTGGCCTAACTCTCGGGAAAAAGTACCAGAAGATAAAATTTGGTGAGTGACGTGGACGCGCAAGGTGCGCTGTCGCGTCGATTGGTATTATGGCTGAGGACGCGCGAGCGCCAAGTTCGCCTACGCGTGAGTGCAGTTGGGCCAGTGGCATGGAATTGGCCCAACCAGGGTACAACTCTCTGGTCGATGGCCCAGGGCCGCAAATTGCAAGAGTGACGTGTGCGCGTTTAGTGCGTGAACGCGTGCTCTTGCGCGAATTGCCATGGACGCGTACGCGTCTATTGCGCGCACGCGTGATGAAGGTTATGCCCAGGGCCTAAAGCTGGCCCAGAATTTGCACAACTCTCTCGTAAATTGCCTAGGAGTTGCGAAAGCTTAGGGACGCATACGCGCACTGTGCACGCATGCGTGCCCTCCCCCCCCCCCCTTTTTTGAATAGAAAAGTGCCTAATTAGCATGTGTTCTCAGGCCAAACAAGCCAAAGAGGTCAAAAACACCTAAAAGCAATGCAAAACCTAAGGAGAATTGTGCTTCTACCACATAAGCAAGTCATTCATGGAAAAATCAATGTAGGTCTTTATGAACAAGTTATCCAAGGTAGTCACAAGCAATTCTAGTCTAAGAAGGCTATAGCTAAGCAATTACAAACTAATCAAGAGGTTAAGAGAAAACTATATACAAGAGGGAAAAGAGGATAGATCTTACCATGGTGGGGTGTCTCCCACCTAGCACTTTTGTTTAATGTCCTTAAGTTGGACTTTCACTTGCTCATTGTTCTTTGCCAAGAGGTTCATCTTCCAAAAGGAATACCTCAATCTCTTTGTTGCTCTTCATTTGCTCACCATGATACAACTTGAGACGGTGCCCATTGACCTTGAAAACATCCGAACTTGAGGGATGGCATAAATGGTAAACCCCATACGGTTCCGCTTTCACTACTTGATATGGGCCTTCCTATTTCGACCTTAATTTATCGGACAACAATCTCAATCTAGAATTATAAAGAAGGACGAGATCACCGGCCTTGAATTCTTTGCCTCTTATGTTCCTATCATGGATGGCTTTCATTTTCTCCTTGTAAATTCTAGAGTTCTCATAAGCTTAAAGCCTCAAACATTCCAACTCCGCCAGTTGAAGCTTCCTTTCAATTCCGGCTCCACCCAAACTCGGGTTACACTCCTTGATGGCCCAATACGCCTTGTGCTCTATTTCCACCGGTAAGTGGCAAGCTTTGTCGTACACCAACCGAAAGGGACTCATGCCAATTGGCATTTTGTATGCCGTTCGGTAGGCCCGTAATGCATCGGTGAGCTTGGCACTCCAATCTGTCCTATTGGGTTTCACAATCCTTTCCAAGATGCGTTTAATCTCCTGATTGGAAACCTCGGCTTGGCCGTTCGTTTGTGGGTGGTAGGCCGTGGCCACTTTATGCATGATGCCATATTTCTTCATTAGTCCGTCCATTCTTTTGTTGCAAAAGTGTGAACCTTGGTCGCTCACGATTGCTCGTGGCGACCCGAACCTACAAATAATATTATGTCTCACAAAAGAAAGGACTACATTAGCATCATCCGTCTGGGTGGGTACCGCTTCCACCCATTTGGATACATAATCAACGGCGAGTAGGATGTAGAGGAAACCATTAGAATTTGGGAATGGCCCTATGAAGTCGATTCCTACACATCAAAAATTTCACAAAACAGCATGGTTCGCTGGGAAATTTCATCCTTCTTAGAGATATTGCCAAATCTACTGCATTGAGAACAAGTTTTACAAAAATGAGAGGAGTCCTTGAAAAGAGTTGACTACCAAAAACCATAATCTACGATTTTCCTTGCCGTTCTTTGAGGTCCAAAGTGGCCTCCTCCTTCGGAGGAGTGGCAAGCTTCCAAGATTGAGTAGAATTCGGTTTGTGGAATGCACCTCCGAATTACTTGATCTGCCCCACATCTCCAAAGGTATGGGTCATCCCACACATAGTATTTGGATTCGCTTTTTAGCTTATCCCTTTGATGTTTGAAGAGATTTGGAGGGAAGGAGCGAGATACTAAGTAATTGGCTATTGGTGCATACCAAGAAATGGTTTCTGAGATTGCATGCAAGCCCTCAAAGGAAAATGAATCATTGATAGGAGTAGTATCGCCTTTTGTGTGTTCAAGGCGACTTAAATGGTCCGCGACTAAGTTTTGCGTACCACTCCTATCCTTGATTTCCAAGTCAAACTCTTGCAACAATTAAACCCATCTAATCAATCTCGGCTTGGATTCCTTTTTAGCCAACAAATACTTTAATGCTGCATGATCCGAGTACACTACCACCTTTGAACCGCGAAGATATGCTCGGAACTTGTCCAAGGCAAAAACAATGGCCAAAAGTTCTTTTTCGATAGTAGTGTAGTTGGATTGGGCTTGTCCAAGGCAAAAACAATGGCCAAAAGTTCTTTTTCGATAGTAGTGTAGTTGGATTGGGCTCCATCTAATATTTTTGATGCATAGGCTATAACATATGGATTCTTACCCTCGCGTTGTGCTAACGCGGCTTCCACGGCAAAATTTGAAGCGTCACACATGATTTCAAATGGCCGACTCCAATCCAGCCCTCGCACAATGGGAGCTTGGGTCAATGCTACCTTGAGCTTGTCGAAAGCCTCCATGCATTCCTTGCTTAAATCAAATTCAACATCCTTTTGTAGCAACTTTGAGAGAGGCAATGCTACCTTGCTAAAATCCTTGATGAATCTCCGATAAAATCCTGCATGTCCAAGAAAAGAGCGGACCTCCCTCTCGGAAGACGGGTAAGGCAAACTAGATATGGCATTAATTTTAGCCGGATCTACAGAGATACCATCTTTGGAAACAATATGTCCTAAAACAATACCTTGCTTGACCATGAAATGACATTTCTCAAAATTTAAGACAAGGTTGGTTTTAGTACACATTTCCAAAACTTTTTCAAGACTATCCAAGCAATGATCAAAAGAATCACCATATACCGTGAAGTCATCCATGAATACCTCCATGCATTGCTCTAGAAAATCCGCAAAGTTGCTCATCATGCACCTTTGGAAAGTTGCCGGTGCATTGCATAAGTCGAATGGCATACGCTTGTAGGCATAAGTTCCGAAGGGGCAAGTAAATGTTGTTTTTTCTTGGTCCTCTAGAGCAATGTGTATTTGAAAGTATCCCGAATAGCCGTCTAGGAAGCAATAATGAGATTTATCGGATAATCGATCGAGCATTTGATCAATAAACAGAAGTGGAAAATGATCCTTTCTAGTGGCCGCATTCAACCTTCGGTAGTCTATGCATACTCGCCAAGAGTTTTGCACCCGCGTTGTGATGAGCTCCCCGCTTTCATTCTTGATTGTAGTTACCCTGGACTTCTTAGGCACAACTTGAACGGGGCTTACCCATTCACTATCCGAAATAGGGTAGATGATGTCCGCCTCAAGTAACCGTGTCACCTCTTTCTTGACAACCTCCAAAATAGTAGGATTTAATCGCCTTTGAGGTTGTCTCACGGGTCTAGCTTCCTCTTCCAAAAAGATCCGGTGCTCACACACTTGGGGACTTATCCCACTAGATCCGCCAAACTCCACCCTATTGCCCTTTTGTTCCTCCTCAAAACACATAGCAACTTTTCTTCTTGTTGAGAATTTAGCTCCCTTGCTATGATTACCGGAAACTTGTGGGCTTCATCAAGGTATGAGTATTTTAGATGGGGTGGCAATGGCTTCAATTCTAGCTTTTTCTCTTGGCTTGTCACTTGAGCTTCTTCACTTGGATTGTCACCATTTTCTTCAATCATATGTTTCTCTTCTAGCTTCGCACAATGCACTTCCGCCACAATGTTATCAATTAGATCACACCGGAATATGGAATGGTTCTCCGGTGGGTGTCTCATTGCTTCTTCTAGGCTAAAACTTACAATTCTCCCATTTATCTCGAATGAGTAGGTTCCCGAATGGGCATCCAACTTGAATCTAGAGGTCCGCAAAAATGGTCTCCCAAGTAGGATAGATGACGCCCTCTCGGATTCACTTGGTGGCATCTCAATGATATGGAAATCAATTGGAAATATCAAACCCTTAATGTCGACCAACACATCCTCCGCAATACCCGACACGGTTATTATGCTCTTGTCCGCCAAGACGAACCTAGCCGCCGACCGCTTCAACGGTGGGAGCTTCAACAAATGATAAACGGAGAGAGGCATAATGCTAACACATGCACCAAGGTCGCACATACAATCAACAAATTGGACCCCATCGATGATACAAGAAACTAAGCAAGGACCCGGATCAACACACTTTTCCGGAATGGATCCCATCAAAGCCGAAATGGAACTACCCAATGGAATGGTTTCCAACTCATGAATTCGATCTTTGTTCATACACAAGTCCTTAGGAAATTTCGCATATTTAGGAACTTGATGTATATCATCAAAGAGGGGAATGGTTACCTCTACTTTCTTGAACATCTTCACCATGGTTGGATCAAGCTCCACAGGCTTCTTAGCTTTTTTTTGCCAATGTGGGAAACGGAATTGGTTGAGCCGCTTCCTTTAAAATTTGCTCCTTTCTAGGGACTTCACTCCTTGGTTGAGGGTCTTCATCTTCAACTATTACATGTGACTCCTCCTCCTCTTCAATTTCTTCTATCTCGACTCCATCCTCCTCTTGAGAAACTTGCATTGGGTTGGGTGCCTTTGAGTCTCTTTCCTTTAATTACGTTCCAGACCTCAAGGTAACGGCATTGATGCCACCTTTGGGGTTGGGTAAAGATTGAGAGGGTATGGCACTGGAGGTTGAGGCTTGAGGAGTGGGAATAGAAGGTGGCTCCATGCGAGCAATGAGAGCTTGGAGAGTAGAAGTGAGGCCATTAAGACTTGAGTTGAGGGTGTTTTGGAGTTCTTTTGTCCTTGGAGTATGGATCGGAGTGTGTCATCTTGATTTGGGGATGTGGAAGGGTAGGTAAATTGTGGTGCTTGGGATTGGTTGGTTGGAAGTGGTTGTCTATGAGGTGGTATGTAGGTTTGATAGTTCCTTCCTTGATTTGGTTGTTGGTTTGGAGGGTTTTGTGAATAGCGGTTTTCTGAAGTGTTGTTGTTCCATCTTTGGTTGCCTCCATTGTCCCTTTCTCCTTGTTGATAATTGTCCCACCAACTTTGGTTGGAGCTATCCCTCCATCCTTGATTGGAGTTGTTACTCCCTTGGCTATAATTGCCTCCTTGTTGTGGGTACCCTTGATTATAATTGCCACCTTGGTTATGGTATCCTTGATTAGAACGTTCATAGCAGGGGCGATCATAAAAGTTGTGGGTAGCCGCTAGAGTGTTATCTTCTTGGAGGCTCAGACATTCGTCCGTGTAGTGGGAGTAGAATGAGCAAATGCCACTGATAAACCATTATTTTATGGTCTATATTGTCTTTAATTGTGTGGTTTTATCAAATCTTTACCCACTTATTCATTAAATAAGCATGTATTTATAATTCCTTCCTAAAAATACTTTGTGGTTGAAAACTTGCTTCCTAGAGACTTTTAATTTTGTATTTTAATTCTCCTTTATTCTATTCGATGCCGTGATCTGTGTGTTAAGTGTTTCAGGCTTTATAGGGCATGAATGACTTGGAGATTGGAAAGGAAGCTTGCAAAAATGGAAGGAACACAAGAAATTAAGGAGATGACCAGCGAGAAGTGACGCGGGCGCATGGCTCACGCGGCCGCGCGATATAGAGGAAATTGTAATGACGCGGACACATGGCTCACGCGACCGCGCGGATTGGAAACTGCACCAGTGACGCGAAGGCGTGGACGACGCGCACGCGTGGCAAGGCAAAATGCTGGATGACGCGAACGCCTGGATGACGCGATCGCGTGATATGCGCGATCTACAGAATTCGCTGGGGGCGATTTTGGGCCCTGTTTTGACCCAGGTTTCGGCCCAGAAAAGTAGATTAGAGCCAGGGAACATGCAGAGACAAAAAACAACATTCATTCTACATAGTTTTAGTTTTAGATCTGATTTTACCTCTCCTCTAGGTTTTCTCTCTACATATTCATAGTTCTTAGGATTTGATTTTATTACTTTTTGGATTGGAACATTGAGAAGAGTTATTACCTCCGTCAAGGATTTCGTCATTCTAGTTTGTTTCCTTACTTGTCTCTTACTCTTCCATGTCTTCAATTTATTCAGAATTATTATTGGATTATTTTTAGAATTTATTAATACAAGAACTATTTTTATTTTTAATTGATCTTTTAATTATTATTTATCATGTCTTTCTTTACTTCCCTTTCTTATGTTATAAAGTTTACATTCACAATGAGCGAGTAGTTCCATAACTTGATTGGGAGATGATTGAAAGGAAACCTTGAGTTGGATTACTCAAGAGAAAAATTGTAATTGGGTTTATTGTTGGATTGCCCTCTGGTCATTGACACTAGTCCTTCCCAAGGGAGAAGATTAGGAATTGTGACTAGAAATAGCTTTCCAACTTGCTTGACTTTCCTCTACCTAGTAGGGGATAACTAAGCAGAACAACCTTCAATTATCAATTAATCTTGAGAGTACTTCAACAAGAATAGGGCTTCCAACTAATCTACTCCCAATCAAGGTTTTTATTTAAGGTTACATAAATTCTCTAATTTAATTTCCTGTTTATCAACTCAAACCATTTTAGAAAACATCTGATTAATAAAATAGCATACCATTTTGCAACCCGTTGGGAGACGACCTGGGATTCATACTCCCAGTATTCTAATTTTAATTTTAATTTTGTGACAACCCTTCTAAATTGATAAGTGGATTTTCAGTTGGTTAAGAACTGTACTTGCAACGTATCTCTTATAATAATTTCTTAACTCGCCAATTTCCGCCACGTCAATTTTTGGCGCCGTTGCCGGGGAGTTGCAATAGAGTGCTAAGTTATTGATTGGGATTTATTTACCTGCATTTTATTTTATTTTTGCTACTATGAGCTACATGTTTCTTTCGTTAAATGACGCGTTCACTTCCAGATCCAAGCTTGCCAGTATTTGATCCTGAGATTGAAAGAACTATCTCACGAATAAGGCAAGCTTGGCGTCAGTTAGTCCTCTCTGAGGGCGAATCTGAAATGTCACTTGAGGAAGAAACAAGCTCCCTTTCTGCTAATTCGGTTGATTTACGTGTAGGTAACATGGCAGCACCTAGGAGAATTACTATCCAGTAGGCTGGAGCCCCTGATTTTACAATGCAACCGTTTCAAGCGCATCACCCAGCAGTGGCTACAGACTTCGAAATAAAGACTACACTGCTCAATTTGATGCCTAAGTTTCATAGCTTACCTGCTCAAGAGCCTATCAAGCACCTGAGAGATTTTCAAGCAGCCTGTTCTACTGTCAGGCGTGATGGTGCAGATAAAACTTCAATTTTGTTGAAAGCTTTTCCGTTCTCTCTTAAGGGAAAAGCAAGAGAGTGGTACTACACCCAACCCGCAGCAACTGTTTCTGACTGAGATACGCTCAAAAGAGAATTTTTGGAAAAATTCTTTCCAGCTGAAGTTACTGATAAACTAAGGAAAGACATTTCCATGATTGTTCAGGATGAGTCCAAAACTGTCTATGAATATTGGGAGCGCTTCAACAACCTTCTGGAAGCATGCCCACACCATATGATTGACAAGATAGTGTTGCTCAGCTACGTCACACAGGGCATGAGACCCCAAGATAAGACCACATTGGAAAGTGCTAGCAACGGGTCTATGAAAAAGTACAAGACCACTGATGAGGCATGGCAATTGATCAGCGACTTAGCTGAATCTACTCGGAATCACAGGCAGAAATAAGGCCGTTCAAAAACTATTGCAGAAGTATCCTCTAGCAGAGAGACTGCTGCTTTAACTCAGAGTATCTGTGAAATGACCAACTTACTGAAGCAGATGCAATTGAATCAACAACAAGTTCAGCAAGCTCAACCTTCTCCACCACAGCAAAGCCAACAGTTAGTCCCACAGAGAGTTTGTGGAATCTGTGCTGATTATAGCCATTATACTGATGAATGTCCGCAGCTCCAGCAGGAAGACAACACCGTGGCAGCCACTCATAACTTCTATGACCGTCCCAACCAAGGGTACAATCAAGGTGGCAATTACAGCCATGGATGGCAGGATAATTCTAACCAGAATTAGAGAGATAATTCTAACCAGAATTGGAGGGACAACAATAACAGAGGAGGCAGAGACAATCAGGGAAATCAGAGGTGGAATAATAACAACAACAGGCAGCAGAACCAGAACCAGCCTTACAGAGCACCTCACCTGAGGCAATTCCAAGGATCACAGCACAACCAATAGCAGACCTCTCAGATCACTTGTCCTTCTTCATCTTCTAATGATGAGTTACTACAATCTATTGATCGGAGACAACAGGCCATGGAAAACAACCTTACTTCTACTCTAAATGGTCTGAACTCTAACTTGCAAGCTCTTGTCTCACAGATTGGATCAATGAATAACTCCAATAACCAGCCTTTGAGCTCCAGTGGAATCTCCTCTCAACCATTACCCAATCCAAAGGGTAGCATTAATGCCATCACCCTAAGGTCCGGAACCACATTGCAAGAGAGGAATCAGGAGGAGCCAAGCCCACCAGAACACGCCTCAGCTGAAGAGGTAGTGGAAATAGAAGATGTTGAGGAGGAAGAGGACATACAGGACATGGCTGAAGAAGAAGAAGAAGCTCAATCACAGGAAGAAGCACCAAATGGCACAGACACTACAGAAAATGCCATTCCTATTCCATTTCCACAACTTGCAAGGAAGCCCAGGAAGCAGCTGGAACCTGATCCCAAAATGGTAGAAATATTCAAAAAGGTTGAGGTAACTGTTTCCCTTTTTGATGTTATTCAACAGGTACCTAAATACGCAAAGTTTCTAAAAGATTTATGTATACATAAAGACAAAATTAATAAATTAGAAACTATTCCTTTAGGTAGTCCTATATCTGCTTTAATGGGAGGTATACTTGAAAAGTGTAGTGATCCAGGTCCATGTATGGTTAATTGTACTATTGGTGGTGTAGTATTTTCTGACTACATGTGTGATTTAGGAGAATGTGTGAGTATAATGCCTTTGTCTATATATGATATTTTGAGGCTCCTGGTATGTGAAATTATGATCATCAACAATGGCGCCAAAGGACTTGGAGCTCTTAAACGTGAATCACACTTTGTCACAATTCCGCACAACTAACCAGCAAGTGCACTAGATCGTCCAAGTAATAAACCTTACGTGAGTAAGGGTCGATCCCACGGAGACTGTCGGCTTGAAGTAAGCTATGGTCACCTTGTAAATCCCAGTAAGGCGAATTCAGATGGTGATGGAGAATTGATAATTAAAAGATAAATAAAACATAAAATAAAGATAGAGATACTTATGTAATTCTTTGGTTGGAATTTCAGATAAGCATATGAAGATGCTTTGTTCCTCCTGAACCTCTGCTTTCCTATTGCCTTCTTCCAATCATTCATACTCCTTTCCATGGCAAGCTTTATGTTGGGCATCACCGTTGTCAATGGCTACTTCCCGTCCTCTCAGTGAAAACGTTCCAAATGTGCTGTCACCGCACGGCTAATCATCTGTCGGTTCTCGATCATGTTGGAATAGGATCCATTGATCCTTTTACGTCTGTCACACGCCCAACAATCGCGAGTTTGAAGCTCGTCACAGTCATCCCTTCCCAGATCCTACTCAGAATACCACAGACAAGGTTTAGACGTTCTGGATCTCAGGAATGGCCGCCAATAATTCTAGCCTATACTACGAAGGTTCCAATCTTAGATTAGAAACCCAAGAGATACGCATTCAAGCCAGTGCTAGTAGAACAGAGGTGGTCGTCAGGCACATGTTCATAGGTGAGAATGATGATGAGTGTCACGGATCATCACATTCATCAAGTTGAAGAACGAATGAATATCTTGAAGAAGAAATAGACTTGAGTTGACTTGAAAAACAATAGTACTTTGTATTAATTCATGAAGAACAGCAGAGCTCCACACCTTAATCTATGGTGTGTAGAAACTCCACCGTTGAAAATACATAAGAACAAGAGGGTCTAGGCATGGCCGTGAGGCCAGCCCCAAACGTGAAAAGGTCTATGAAAAGTGTGAGTAAAAGATGAAAATACAATAGCAAAAGGTCCTATTTATAGAAAACTAGTAGCCTAGGGTTACAAAAATAGGTAATTAATGCAGAAATCTTCTTCCGGGCCCACTTGGTGTGTGCTTGGGCTGAGCATTGAAGATTCCATGTGTAGAGACTTTTCTTGGAGTTAAACGCCAGCTTTTGTGCCAGTTTGGGCATTTAACTCCAGCTTTTGTGCCAGTTTTGGAGTTAAACATCAGAATTCTTGAGCTGACTTGGAACGCTGGTTTGGGCCATCAAATCTCGGGAAAGTATGGACTATTATATATTTCTGGAAAGCCCAAGATGTCTACTTTCCAATGCAATTGAGAGCACGCCAATTGGGCTTCTGTAGCTCCAGAAAATCCACTTTGAGCGCAGGGAGGTCAGAATCCAACAGCATCTGCAGTCCTTTTTCAGCCTCTGAATCAGATGTTTGCTCAAGTCCCTCAATTTCAGCCAGAAAATACCTGAAATCACAGAAAAACACACAAACTCATAGTAAAGTCTAGAAAAGTGATTTTTATTTAAAAATTAATAAAAACATAATAAAAATTAACTAAAATATACTAAAAACATACTAAAAACAATGCCAAAAAGCGTATAAATTATCTGCTCATCACAACACCAAACTTAAATTGTTGCTTGTCCCCAAGCAACTGAAAATCAAATAGGATAAAAAGAAGAGAATAGACAATGAATTCCAAAAACATCTATGAAGATCAGTATTAATTAGATGAGCGGGGCTTGTAGCTTTTTGCTTCTGAATAGTTTTGGCATCTCACTTTATTCCTTGAAGTTCAGAATGATTGGCATCTATAGGAACTCAGAATCCAGATAGTGTTATTGATTCTCCTAGTTAAGTATGTTGATTCTTGAACACAACTACTTTATGAGTCTTGGCCGTGGCCCTAAGCACTTTGTTTTCCAGTATTACCACCGGATACATAAATGCCACAGACACATAATTGGGTGAACCTTTTCAGATTGTGACTCAGCTTTGCTAGAGGCCCCAATTAGAGGTGTCCAGGGTTCTTAAGAACACTCTTCTTTTTTTTGCTTTGGACCTTGACTTTAACCGCTCAGTCTCAAGTTTTCACTTGACACCTTCACGCCACAAGCACATGGTTAGGGACAGCTTGGTTTAGCAGCTTAGGCCAGGATTTTATTCCTGTGGGCCCTCCTATCCACTGATGCTCAAAGCCTTGGATCCTTTTTATCACCCTTGCCTTTTGGTTTAAAGGGGTATTGGCTTTTTCTGCTTGCTTTTCTTTTTCTCTCTTTTTTTTGGCAAGCTTTTCACTGCTTTTTCTTGCTTCAAGAATCAATTTTATGATTTTTCAGATCATTAGATAACATTTTTCCTTTTTCCATCATTCTTTCAAGAGCCAACAATTTTAACATTCATAAACAATCAAATTCAAAAATATGCACTGTTCAAGCATTCATTCAGAAAAACAATAGTATTGCCACCACATCAAAATAATTAAACTGTTTTAAAATTTGAAATTCATGCACTTCTTTTTCTTTTTCAATTAAAAACATTTTTCTTTTAAGAAAGGTAATAGATTCATTTTCATAGCTTCAAGGCATAGACACTAAGACACTAATGATCATATAATAAAGACACAAACATAAAGCATAATTTTTGAAATACAGAAAATAAAGAGCAAGGAAATTAAAGAACGGGACCACCTTAATGATGGCGGCTTGTTCTTCCTCTTGAAGATCTTATGGAGTGCTTGAGCTCCTCAATGTCTCTTTCTTGCCTTTGTTGCTCCTCTCTCATGGTTCTTTGGTCTTCTCTAATTTCATGGAGGAGGATGGAATGCTCTTGGTGCTCCACCCTTAGTTGTCCCATGTTGGAACTTAATTCTCCTAGGGAGGTGCCCAATAGTTTTGTGGAGGAAAATGCATCCCTTGAGGTATCTCAGGGATTTCATGATGAGGAGTGTCCTCATGCTCTTGTCCATGAGTGGGATCTCTTGTTTGCTCCATCCTTTTCTTAGTGATGGGCTTGTCCTCATCAATGAGGATGTCTCCCTCTATGTCAATTCCAACTGAATTGCAGAAGTGACAAATGAAGTGAGGGAAGGCTAATCTTGCTACAGTAGAGGACTTGTCCGCCACCTTGTAGAGTTCTTGGGATATAACCTCATGAACTTCTACTTTCTCTCTAATCATGATGCTATGAATCATGATAGCCCGGTCTATAGTAACTTCAGACCGGTTGCTAGTAGGAATGATTGAGCATTGGATGAACTCCAACCATCCCCTAGCCACGGGCTTGAGGTCATGCCTTCTTAGTTGAACCGGCTTTCCTCTTGAATCACTCTTCCATTGAGCGCCCTCTTCATAGATGTCCATGAGGACTTGGTCCAACCTTTGATCAAAGTTGACCCTTCTAGTGTAGGGGTGTGCATCTCCTTGCATCATGGGCAAGTTTAATGCCAACCTTACATTTTCCAGACTAAAGTCTAAGTATTTCCCTCGGACCATTGTAAGCCAATTCTTGGGGTCTGGGTTCACACTTTGATCATGGTTCTTGGTGATCCATGCATTGGCATAGAACTCTTGAACCATTAAGATTCCGACTTGTTAAATGGGGTTGGTGAGAACTTCCCAACCTCTTTTTCGGATCTCATGTCGGATCTCCGGATATTCGCCTTTTTTTAGCTTAAAAGGGACCTCGGGGATCACCTTCTTCTTGGCCACAACTTCATAGAAGTGGTCTTGGTGCACCCTTGAGATGAATCTCTCCATCTCCTATGATTCGGAGGTGGAAGCTTTTGCCTTCCCTTTCCTCTTTCTAGAGGTTTCTCCGGCCTTTGGTGCCATAAATGGTTATGGAAAAACACAAAGCAATGCTTTTACCACACCAAACTTAGAAGGTTTGCTCGTCCTCAAGCAAAAGAAGAAAGAAGAGAGTAGAAGAAGAAGAAATAGAGGAGATGGATGGGGCTTAGTGTCTCGGCCAAGGGGGAGAAGTAGTGTGTATGTTGTGTGAAAATGAAGGAGTAAAGATAGGTTTATATAGGGGTGGAGAGATGGTTAGGGTTCGGCCATTATGGGTGGGTTTGGGTGGGAAAGTGGTTTAAATTTGAATGGTGAGGTAGGTGGGATTCTATGAAGGATGGATGTGAGTGATGAAGAGAATGGTGGGATTTGATAGGTGAGAGGTTTTTGGGGAAGAGTGACGTTAGGATTTTTGCCATTAAAGAATTTTATAAAAACAGTCGCGTTGTAGATATAGTCTCTAAACCAACAGAAATCCCTTCGTACAAATGTTTTGGTTGTCGCAACTAACAAACCCCTTTTTAAAATTGATAACCGAGTATTTAAACCTCAAGTCGTCTTCTCAAGGAACTGCAGGGAAGTATGTTCTTATTATTAGTTATGAAAAAGTGTGTTTTGGGGTTTTGGATTAAGGTAAAAAGTTAGTTGAATGACAAGAAAGATAAAATAATAATAAAAATAAACTCTTGGCAAGGTATGAAGAACTAGAAGTCCTATCCTAGTTATCCTTATCAATTGTGATGAGAATTAGATTTTTCTCCCACTTTGTTAACTTCTAACTATGAAGATAAGTTAAGTGGATGAATTAATTTCGATTCCTCGAGTCCTAGTCTTTCCTTGGGAAAGGCTAGAGTTATTGGAACTCGAATTAATTCTTGAAGAATTCCAATTTTCAATCAACAATGAGTTTGATAACTCAAGAGTCACCAATTAATCAACCAAAGCCAAAAGGAAAAAATCTAAATTATTTATATAAATAAAAGAAAGCAATCATAAATCTGAAATATCTCAAATAATATTAATTAAGAAAATCATAACATGAATGTAGCATAAGCCAAATAGGCAACATAACTAATATAAGCATTAAAATATCTGAAAGTAAGAGATAAATATAAAGTAAAAGAACATTGAACCTGGGATTGAAAGTCACTCCTAAAACTAAGAGAATTCCTAAATCCTAATCCTAAGAGAGAGGAGAGAACCTCTCTCTCTAAAAACTATATCTAAATCCTAAAATTGTGAATTTGAGAGCCTGTTTATGAATAGATACATTCCCCCACTTTATAGCCTCTAATCTGTGCTTTCTGGGCCGAAAACTGGGTCAGAAACAGCCCAAAAATTGCCGGAGAGGAAATCTGCCACGCTGGTTTTTTGTCACTGCAACGCAGCCGCATGGAGCACGCGGTCGCGTCGCTTAGCTTCAGAGAAACTATGGTATATTATATATCAAATCGAAGCCCTGGACGTTAGCTTTCCAACGCAACTAGAACCGCGTCGTTTGGACCTCTGTAGCTAAAGTTATTGCCGTTTGAGTGCAAAGAGGTCAGGCTGGACAGCTTAGCAATTTCTCCAGCTTCTTGTATTCCTTCCACTTTTGCATGCTTCCTTTCCATCCTCTGAGCCATTCCTGTCCTGTAATCTCTGAAATCACTTAACACACATATCAAGGCATCTAATGGTGATAAAAGAGGATTAATATTAGAAATTATAAGTCCAAAGAAGCATGTTTTCAATCAAAGCACATAATTAGGAAGGCAAATGTAAAACCATGCAAATAGTATGAATAAGTGGGTAAAGAGTTGATAAAAACCACTCAAATGAGCACAAGATAAACCATGAAATAGTGATTTATCAACCTCCCCACACTTAAATAATAGCATGTCCTCATGCTAAGCTCAAGAGAAATTATAAAGATGAAGAGGAATGGTAGGATGTATGAAATGCAACCTATCTTTATGAATGCAACTACATGCAAAAATGTTTCTACCTACTTGGTTAAAAGTAAATAAGTTCTCCAAGACAAAAATAATTCAAATTTCACTAATTCAAATCATATAAAATAAAGACAAGTAAACTTGTAAGAAGATAGCTCATGAAAGCAGGGAACATAGAATCAAGCATTGAACCCTTACTAGTAGTGTATACACTCTAATCTCTCAAGTGTCTAGGGTTAATCACTCTATTCTTCTCTAATCATGATTTCTAAACATTGTTCTTCATCTAACCAATCAACAAATATTTAATGTACCAATGCAAACATCATGAGGTCTTTTCAAGGTTGTAATGGGGCTAAGGTAAGGGTGAGGGTATATATATGGCTAAGTGAGCTATAAATTGAATTTTTGACTAACCAAGCTCTTACCTAACACACATACACTCTATATAACTCTAGAATCATGCCTAGCTACCCATAATTCCCATACTCATGTACCAAATTTTTGATATTTCTTTACTTTTGTCACATGTGCATTGAAATTTTTATTAACTTAGCATTGGGGTAATTTTATCCCCTTTATTTATTCATTTTTTTATATTATATATTTTTTTTCTTTTTCTCTTTTTTTTTGTAGAGAAATAAACATAACTTATCAATGCACATGGATTTTCTATTATTTTTCTATTTTGGTTTTTCATGAGTAGGTTCCCAAATTCCCAATATTCAAATAAATTAGAAACATGATACATTCCCTTATTAACCCATGTTCCCACAGTTTTTCCACACTTTAATTGTTACATAATCCCTATCTTAAGATAACCAAAGATTCAATTGGGATATCTAATTATTTTTCTGCTTTAAAGCTAGTGATGTGGTAAAATATAGAACAAATGAGGATTAAAAGGCTCAAAGTGGCTGACAAGGGTGATTTAAAGGGTAGGCTTATTTGGGATAAGTGAGCTAAAATCAAACAATAGCCTCAATCATGTGCAAGCATGTAAATATACTAAATAATGGACATATAGAATGGAACAAAGCAAAGAATGCAATTATAGAGAAGAAAACACACAAGAATAAAATATTTATGGTTAAATAATGTAACCATATAAATAAGCTCAAAATCTCACAAGTTGTGTGTTCTTTGGCTCAAAAACCATGTTCCACATACAACTTCAAACAAGTTTTAACATAAAAAAATTTTTCAATTTAAATTAGTGAAATTTTTCAAAGATAGGGTCTTAAAAGAATTTTATTACTTTAACCAAGTAGTAACTAAATGCATAAAATCAAACAAATATGCAAATGCAATAACTAATTTAACAAAGGAAATTTAAACATTGGTGTTGAAACAGAAAGGTACTAACCCATGGAGATCGGTATCGACCTCCCCACACTTAAAGATTGCACCGTCCTCGGTGCATGCTGAGATGTGCAGGTGGACGGGTTGTTCCAACTGATACTTTTCTTCAAGGATTGTGCAGATGGATTTGTTTGTCTCCCCTTAAGAAGTTTTTTCGCTCCCTTCGTGGTGGCCATCCTGAAAGAAGAGGGAAAAGAAAAAGTAACCCAAAAATAAAGATAGAAAATAAATAAAATATAGGTGTTAATGCCAGATAATAAGGGTCTCAATTACATGGTAGCTACAACATGCAAGTGAGAAAACAATAGAAGCCATGGCATGCCAGTGGTACAAAATGTACAACAATGGGGAAGAGAGTGGGGAAGGAGAGATAATATAAATTCATGTCAATGCAAAAGTAATACAGATATAAAAGATTGGTATTGATTTAAATAATATTACTCAATCAGAATTAAACAAGTCATTAAGCACCAAGAAAATACCAGAAAAGATGTAACAGTTGAATAAGAACATTTGAACACCAATGGTAAAATAATAAATTTATAAAAATAAAAATATGCAATGAATGAAAGTATGCAAATAAATAAAAGATAAGAAGAATGAGAAGGGAAAGAAGGGAAGAAGAAGTAAGTAAGAAATGATGGAGGAAAAATTAGGATTGGGGGAGAAAAGATAAGATATTTGTCAAATTAGGATAAGCTGTGCGGCGCAAGCGACGCGGTCGCATGGGACACGCGGTCGCGCGGCTTGCGCTTAAACTGATTAACGCGGTCGCGTGACACAGTTTATGCTACTGGCAAGAGGGCAGCCTTGCGCTCGCACAACTTTCTGTTCAAAATCATATTAGTGCCAAATTTTAAGTGACGCGATCGCATGGGGCATGTGATCGCGTGAGTGGGCTTTAGAGGAATATGACGCGGTCGCGTAGGTCACGCGGCCGCATGGGAAGGATTATGCGTTCAGCACCACTCTCGCACAACTTTCGGGTGTGCACCACTTTGACGTCGAAATCTTGGTCACGCGGCCGCGTGGGGAACGCGGTCGCGTGGGAGGCCATTATTCCCAAATGACGCGGTCGCATCAGCGATGCGGTCGCGTGGGACGATTTGTGCCATTGGCACGCCTCCAGCCACGCTCTCGCGTGACTTTCTGTTCGTTTTCTTTTCTTCCCATTGCACTGGTGACGCAGACGCGTCAGCGATGCTGCTACGTCACATGCGTGCTTTTTTTTATACAATTATGCAGTATGCAATGCTAATGTAGATGCTATGAATAATTCCAGGTTCAATTAAAATAAAATAAAAACAAATAACATGAAATAAAATTGAAAAAGAAACGATCATACCATGGTGGGTTGTCTCCCACCTAGCACTTTTAGTTAAAGTCCTTAAGTTGGACATTTGGTGAGCTCCCTGTTATGGTGGCTTGTATTTGAACTCATCCAGGAATCTCCACCAATATTTGTATCTCCAGTAACCTCCGGGGTCCCAAACTAGACATGTAAAGCCCTTAAGAAGCTTCAAACAGATTCTTAGGCTCCCGGGGTGACAGATGTCAAAGCAGATTCCAGGATCCCAAACTTTGCTTTTACACCCATTTTTGTCGGGATCTGTATTTTTTCAGCTGGGTGATAAGTAATTTGAATTCTCACGGCAGCTACCAAACAGCTTCCTAGACCCATTCAATTGAGCTCTACACCAACCGTTGCGTTTAAACTTAAAGCTTCCAACCATAATGAACCTTGCAGGACAATTCTTACCACTGGCCATCTTCCTCTTACTATGACTGTTACAAAGAGCTCTAAGTTGACCATCCGTCTCCAGTAGCCCATATTCAAGTGGAATTAGAAAGCTAAGGGATATGAATTTTACCCACTTGAATGTTGTGAAGGATGATGGCAACTTAGGGGGAGGTATTTTTAATGAAATTGCAAGCTCCACTCCCTTGTGCTCTTCTCTGATAATTACCACCTCTTTGCAAGCTTCTTCAATTTCAACCTCTTCCTCTTGGTAGCTTTCTTCCAATTCAATCTCCTCTTCATTGCTTTCCAAGGGCATGGGAGGTTGTGCTTCTTCTTCTTGAATCTCCATCTCTTGATCAACCTCTTCCAAGTCTTCAACTGTGATATGCCTTGGAGGTTGTACACCCTCCTCAGCATCAATTTCAAACGTCTTGGAAGGGGGTTCTATGACTGGACTTTCCCATGGAGGTTTTGCATCTCCTAAGTCTTCAACCACTTCTTCTTCTTCAATAATTCAGGCTTCCTCTACTTGCTCCAGTACAAAGTCATGCTCTGTACTGTTCACTGGAGTTTCTAGTATCTCCTTCATGCTACGTTCTTCATTAGATTGTCCACATGAAGCCATGGGGGTTCCTTGAGTGTCCGAACATCGGGAAGCTAATTGATTTATCGCTTGCTCCAATTGACGAATGGTTGCCTGAAATCGATCCACTGTTTCCTTGAAATGATCTTTTGTCTCTTGATGCACTCGGCTTTCATAAATAGGATCATAGTGCTCTTGGATTGATGGATATGGAGATGGTGAATATTGAAGTGGTGGTTCTTGTGAGTAATTGGGTTGGAATTGGGGTGGTTCTATATATGGTTCATATGGCTCATAAGGTGGTTGGTATGGTGGTTGAGGGTTAGGGTCATATGGAGGTGAACGGCGGAAAGGGGCTTGTGAGTTTGGTGGTCCAAAGTTATGTTGAGGAGAGGGTTCATAGGCGTATGGTGGTGGTTGTTGATAATCAAAAGAGCGCTCACCATAGCCATTGCCTTGATATGCATCACAGAATGGTTGTTGACAGTCCATTGGAGGTGGTTGTTGCCATGAGGGTTGATCAAATCCTTGTGGCTCCTCCCATCTTTGATTGTTCCAACCTTGATACCTGTTCTCATTGTAATTTCTTCTTCCTGCAACATAGTTGTAACTAGACTCATAGCCAAAGGGGTGAGAGTTCATAGTAGTGAGAGAAAATAAAAACAAAAACTAAAAAGAAAATATTTTGAAAAAGAGATGATTTTTAAAAAAAATTGAATTTTGAAAAAAAAGATAAGATAAGATAAAAGTTTTAAAATAAAAATCTGAAAAAAAAATTTTTTTTTTCTTTTTTTTTGAAAAAATTTTTAATAACTAAATAAAAACCAATAACCTCTTAATTTATGAAAAAGCAAAAATAAAAAATAAAAATAAAAACAAATAAACAAGCAAAAATAAAATATTTACAATAACCAATAATAAGGCACGCATTTGCAATTCTCCGGCAACGGCGCCATTTTGACGTTAGGATTTTTGCCAGTAAAGAATTTTATAAAAACAGTCGCGTTGTAGATATAGTCTCTAAACCAACAGAAATCCCTTTGTACAAACATTTTGGTTGTCACAAGTAACAAACCCCTTTTTAAAATTGATAACCGAGTATTTAAACCTCGGGTCGTCTTCTCAAGGAACTGCAGGGAAGTATGTTCTTATTATTAGTTATGAAAAAGTGTGTTTTGGGGTTTTGGATTAAGGTAAAAAGTTAGTTGAATGACAAGAAAGATAAAATAATAATAAAAATAAACTCTTGGCAAGGTATGAAGAACTAGAAGTCCTATCCTAGTTATCCTTATCAATTGTGATGAGAATTGGATTTTTTTTCCCACTTTGTTAACCTCTAACTATGAAGATAAGTTAAGTGGATGAATTAATTTCGATTCCTCGAGTCCTAGTCTTTCCTTGGGAAAGGCTAGAGTTATTGGAACTCGAATTAATTCTTGAAGAATTCCAATTTTCAATCAACAATGAGTTTGATAACTCAAGAGTCACCAATTAATCAACCAAAGCCAAAAAGGAAAAATCTAAATTATTTATATAAATAAAAGAAAGCAATCATAAATCTGAAATATCTCAAATAATATTAATTAAGAAAATCATAACATGAATGTAGCATAAGCCAAATAGGCAACATAACTAATATAAGCATTAAAATATCTGAAAGTAAGAGATAAATATAAAGTAAAAGAACATTGAACCTGGGATTGAGAGTCACTCCTAAAACTAAGAGAATTCCTAAATCCTAATCCTAAGAGAGAGGAGAGAACCTCTCTCTCTAAAAACTACATCTAACTCCTAAAATTGTGAATTTGAGAGACTGTTTATGAATGGATGCATTCCCCCACTTTATACCCTCTAATCTGTGCTTTCTGGGCCGAAAACTGGGTCAGAAACAGCCCAAAAATTGCCGGAGAGGAAATCTGCCACGCTGGTTTTTCGTCACTGCGACGCGGCCGCATGGAGCACGCGGTCGCATCGCCTAGCTTCAGAGAAACTATGGCATATTATATATCAAATCGAAGCCCCGGACGTTAGCTTTCCAACGCAACTGGAACCGCGTCGTTTGGACCTCTGTAGCTAAAGTTATAGCCGTTTGAATTCGAAGAGGTCAGGCTGGACAGATTAGCAATTTCTCCAGCTTCTTGTATTCCTTCCACTTTTGCATGCTTCCTTTCCATCCTCTGAGCCATTCCTGCCCTGTAATCTCTGAAATCACTTAACACACATATCAAGGCATCTAATGGTGATAAGAGAGGATTAATATTAGAAATTATAAGTCCAAAGAAGCATGTTTTCAATCAAAGCACATAATTAGGAAGGCAAATGTAAAACCATGTAAATAGTATGAATAAGTGGGTAAAGAGTTGATAAAAACCACTCAAATGAGCACAAGATAAACCATGAAATAGTGGTTTATCAAAGAGGTATTGAGGTGATTGGTGAATGGGTGAAGAAGAGAGAGAGAGGTGGGGTACGTGGGGATCCTGTGGGGTCCACAGATCCTGAGGTGTCAAGGATATCTCATCCCTGCACCAAGTGGCGTGCAAAAATGCCCCTTTCTGCCAATCATGACGTTAAACGCCAGGCTGCTGCTCATTTCTGGCGTTTAACGCCAGCTTCTTGCCCATTCCTGGCGTTAAATGCCAGTCTGGTGCCCATTTCTGGCATTAAACACCCAGAATGGTGCCAGACTGGGCGTTTAACGCCAATTCTGCTACCTTTACTGGCGTTTAAACGCCAGTAAATTTCTCCTCCAGGGTGTTCTATTTTTAATACTGTTTTTCCTTCTGTTTTTGCTTTTTCAATTATTTTTGTGACTTCACATGATCATCATCAACCTACAGAAAACATAAAATAACAATGGAGAATAAATAAAATTGGGTTGCCTCCCAACAAGCGCTTCTTTAATGTCAGTAGCTTGACAGTGGGCTCTCATGGAGCCTCACAGATACTCAGAGCATGATGGTGGCCTCTCAACACCAAACTTAGAGTTTGGTTGTGGCCTCCCAACACCAAACTTGGAGTTTGAATGTGTGGATTTTGTTTGACTCTGTATTGAGAGAAGCTCTTCATGCTTCCTCTCCATGGTGACAGAGGGATATCCTTGAGTTTTAAACACAAGGGAGTCTTCATTCACTTAAATGATCAATTCTCCTCTATCAACATCAATCACAGCTTTTACTGTGGCTAGGAAGGGTCTGCCAAGGATGATGGATTCATCCATACACTTCCCAGTCTCTAAGATTATGAAATCAGCAGGGATGTAATGGTCTTCAACCTTTACCAAGACATCCTCTACAAGTCCATAAGCCTGTTTCTTTGAATTGTCTGCCATCTCCAGTGAGACGCAGCTTGTACCTCAATGATCCCTAGCTTCTCCATTACAGAGAGAGGCATGAGGTTTATGCTTGACCCTAGGTCACACAGAGCCTTCTCAAAGGTCATGGTGCCTATGGTACAAGGTATTGAGAACTTTCCAGGATCTTGTCTCTTCAGAGGTAATTTCTGCCTAGTCAAGTCATCCAGTACTTTGATGAGCAATGGAGGTTCATCCTCCCAAGTCTCATTACCAAATAACCTGGCATTTAGCTTCATGATTGCTCCAAGGTACTTAGCAACTTGCTCTTCAATAACATCTTCATCCTCTTCAGAGGAGGAATATTCATCAGAGCTCATGAATGGCAGAAGTAAATTTAATGGAATCTCTATGGTCTCAGTCTGAGCCTCAGATTCCCATGGTTCCTCATTAGGGAACTCCATGGAGGTTAGTGGACGTCCATTGAGGTCTTCCTCAGTGGAGATCACTGCCTCTTCCTCCTCTCCAGGTTCGGCCATGGGAGACGTGTTTATGGCCTTGCACTCTCTCTTTGGATTCTCTTCTGTTTTGCTTGGGAGAGTGCTAGGAGGGAGTTCAGTAATTTTCTTACTCAGCTGTCCCACTTGTGCCTCCAAATTTCTAATGGAGGACCTTGTTTCAGTCATGAAACTTTGAGTGGTTTTGATTAGATCAGAGACAATGGTTGCTAAGTCAGAGTGGCTCTGCTTAGAATTCTCTGTCTGTTGCTGAGAAGATGATGGAAAAGGCTTTCTATTGCTAAACCTGTTTCTTCCACCATTATTGTTGTTGAAACCTTATTGAGGTCTCTGTTGATCCTTCCATGAGAGATTTGGATGATTTCTCCATGAAGGATTATAGGTGTTTCCATAGGGTTCTCCCATGTAATTCACCTCTTCCATTGCTGGGTTCTCAGGATCATAAGCTTCTTCTTCAGAGGAAGCTTTCTTAGTACTGCCTGTTACTGCTTGCATTCCAGACAGACTCTGAGAAATTATATTGACTTGTTGAGTCAATATTTTGTTCTGAGCTAGTATGGCATTCAGAGTATCAATTTCAAGAACTCCTTTCTTCTGATTTGTCCCATTATTCACAGGATTCCTTTCAGAAGTGTACATGAATTGGTTATTTGCAACCATTTCAATGAGTTCCTGAGCTTCTGCAGGCGTCTTCTTCAGATGAAGAGATCCTCCAGCAGAGCTATCCAATGACATCTTGGATACTTCAGACAGACCATCATAGAAAACACCTATGATGCTCCATTCTGAAAGCATGTCAGAGGGGCACCTTCTGATCAATTGCTTGTATCTTTCCCATGCTTCATAGACGGATTCTCCTTCCTTCTATCTGAAGGTTTGGACTTCCACTCTAAGCTTACTCAATTTTTGAGGTGGAAAGAACTTTGCCAAGAAGGCATTGACTAGCTTTTCCCAAGAGTTCAGGCTTTCTTTAGGTTGTGAGCCCAACCATGTCCTAGCTCTGTCTCTTACAGCAAAAGGGAAGAGCATAAGTCTGTAGACCTCAGGTTCAACCCCATTGGTCTTGACAGTGTCACAAATTTGCAAGAATTCAGCTAAGAACTGATGAGGATCTTCCAATGGAAGTCCATGAAACTTGCAATTCTGTTGCATTAGAGAAACTAATTGAGGCTTAAGCTCAAAGTTGTTTGCTCCAATGGCAGGGATTGAGATGCTTCTCCCATAGAAGTCGGGAGTAGGTGCAGTAAAGTCACCAAGCACCTTCCTTGCATTGTTGGCATTGTTGTTTTTGGATGCCATTGCTTCTTCTTCTTTGAAAAGCTCTGTTAGGTCCTCTACAGAGATTTGTACTTTAGCTTCTCTTAGCTTTCTCTTCAAGGTCCTTTCAGGTTCAGGATCAGCTTGAACAAGTATGCCTTTATCTTTGTTCCTACTCATATGAAAGAGAAGAGAACAAGAAAGTAGCGAATCCTCTATGTCACAGTATAGAGATTCCTTGAGGTGTCAGAGGAAAAGAAGAATAGAAGGAGGAGGTAGATAGAAGAGAATTCGAACTTATCAAGAGGGATAGAGTTCGAATTGCACCTTGAGGAGGAGTGTTAGTCCCTTAAATAGAAGGATGTGAGAAGAGGGGAAGAATTTTCGAAAATAAATTAAAAAGATTTTGCAATAATGAAAAGAAATTTGAGAATTTGATTGAGATTTTCGAAAATTAAGATTAGGAAAGAAATTAAGTGATTTTGAAAAAGATTTTGAAATTAGAAATTAAAAAGATATGATTGAAAATTAATTTTGAAAAAGATGTGATTGAAAAGATATGATTGAGAAGATATGATTGAAAATCAAACTAAAAAGAGCAAGTTTTAAAATTAAAGTTGATTACTTGACTAACAAGAAATTAGAAGATATGATTCTAGAATTAAAACTTTTGATCCCTTCTTAATAGGCAAGTAACAACTAGAAAATCTTGAATTAAATTATTAATTGTAGCAAGGATTTTCGAAAATAGTAATAAATAAAAAAATTGAAAAGAAATTGATTTTGAAGAGATATGATTAAAAAGATATGATTTGAAAAAGATTTGATTTTGAAAAATTATGAAGATTTGAAAAAAATTTTGAGTTAAAAACAAAATCTTCCCTCTAATGTCCTTCTGGCGTTAAACGCCCAGAATGGCATCCATTCTGGTGTTTAACGCCCAAAATGCTACCTTTTTGGGCGTTAAACACCCAGCCAGGTACCCTGGCTGGCGTTTAAACGCCAGTTTTCCTTCTTCACTGGGTGTTTTGAATGCCCAGCTTTTTCTGTTTGATTCCTCTGCTGAATGTTTTGAATCTTCAATTCTCTGTATTATTGACTTGAAAAGACACAATTTTGAAAATATTTTTGAATTTTTAATGATGAGAAACAATAAAAATTGCAACTAAGATCAAATAAATAATGCATGCAGGACACCAAACTTAAAAATTTTCATATAGGAGACACTAACAAATTGAGAATGCATATGAGAAACAACAAAACACACAAAACAAGAGAATTTAAAGATCAGAGAAATGAAATTATCAAGAACAACTTGAAGATTAATGAAGAACATATTGCATGTTTTCGAAAAATGCAAGAAGAATGCAATTGACACCAAACTTAAAAATTGATACTAGACTCAAATAAGAAACATAAAATAATTTTTTTTTTTTAATTTTATAAATTTTTTTGTGATTTTCGAAACTTATATGGCGAAGAAAATAAAGGGATTCAAAACTTTTAATAAGAATTCCAGGAATCATGCAATGTTAGTCTAAAGCTTCAATCTAAAAAGATTAGACATGTTTGGCCAAGCTTCAGCAGGACATTACATTCAACAGCTAAATTGATGAAAATCAATCAGCTTTTGTGATGATAAGAACATCACCTTAAAACTCTAGAATTCATTCTTAAAAATTCTGAAAAGTACCTAATCTAAGCAACAAGATGAACCGTCAGTTGTCCAAACTCGAACAATCCCCGGCAACGGCGCCAAAAACTTGGTATGCGAAATTGTGATCATCAACAATGGCACAAAAGGACTTGGAGCTCTTAAACGTGAATCACACTTTGTCACAATTCCACACAACTAACCAGCAAGTGCACTGGGTCGTCCAAGTAATAAACCTTACGTGAGTAAGGGTCGATCCCACGGAGACTGTCGGCTTGAAGCAAGCTATGGTCACCTTGTAAATCTCAGTCAGGCGAATTCAGATGGTGATGGAGAATTGATAATTAAAAGATAAATAAAACATAAAATAAAGATAGAGATACTTATGTAATTTTTTGGTTGGAATTTCAGATAAGTGTATGAAGATGCTTTGTTCCTCCTGAACCTCTGCTTTCCTATTGCCTTCTTCCAATCATTCATACTCCTTTCCATGGCAAGCTTTATGTTGGGCATCACCGTTGTCAATGGCTACTTCCCGTCCTCTCAGTGAAAACGTTCCAAATGCGCTGTCACCGCACGGCTAATCATCTGTCGGTTCTCGATCATGTTGGAATAGGATCCATTGATCCTTTTGCATCTGTCACACGCCCAACAATTGCGAGTTTGAAGCTCGTCACAGTCATCCCTTCCCAGATCCTACTCAGAATACCACTGACAAGGTTTAGACGTTCCGGATCTCAGGAATGGCCGCCAATAATTCTAACCTATACCACGAAGGTTCCAATCTTAGATTAGAAACCCAAGGGATACGCATTCAAGCCAGTGCTAGTAGAACAGAGGTGGTTGTCAGGTACATGTTCATAGGTGAGAATGATGATGAGTGTCACAGATCATCACATTCATCAAGTTGAAGAACGAATGAATATCTTGGAGAAGAAATAGACTTGAGTTGAATAGAAAAACAATAGTACTTTGTATTAATTCATGAAGAACGGCAGAGCTCCACACCTTAATCTATGGTGTGTAGAAACTCCACCGTTGAAAATACATAAAAACAAGAGGATCTAGGAATGGCCGTGAGGCCAGCCCCAAATGTGAAAAGGTCTATGAAAAGTGTGAGTAAAAGATGAAAATACAACAGCAAAAGGTCTTATTTATAGAAAACTAATAGCCTAGGGTTACAGAAATAGGTAATTAATGCAGAAATCTTCTTCCGGGCCCACTTGGTGTGTGCTTGGGCTGAGCATTGAAGCTTTCATATGTAGAGACTTTTCTTGGAGTTAAACGCCAGCTTTTGTGCCAGTTTGGGCGTTTAACTCCATCTTTTGTGCCAGTTTTGGAGTTAAACACCAGAATTCTTGAGCTGACTTGAAACGCCGGTATGGGCCATCAAATCTCGGGCAAAGTATGAACTATTATCTATTGCTGGAAAGCCCAGAATGTCTACTTTCCAACGCAATTGAGAGCGCGCCAATTGGGCTTCTGTAGCTCCAGAAAATCCACTGTGAGTGCAGGGAGGTCAGAATCCAACAGCATCTGCAGTTCTTTTTCAGTCTCTGAATCAGATTTTTGCTCAGGTCCCTCAATTTCAGCCAGAAAATACCTGAAATCACAGAAAAACACACAAACTCATAGTAAAGTCCAGAAAAGTGATTTTTATTTAAAAATTAATAAAAACATAATAAAAATTAACTAAAATATACTAAAACATACTAAAAACAATGCCAAAAAGCGTATAAATTATCCGCTCATCAGCTCCCTCCCTTAAAAAGGTCGGCAGCTCGTTTTGTGTTAGCAGATAAAAGCATTATTACAGTGGCTGGAGTTGCTGAAGATATATTAGTGGGCATTAAGGGGCTCACCTTTCCCATTGATTTTTATATCCTGGAGATGCCCCAAAATGACTCAGAGAAGCCATCATCAATCCTACTCGGAAGACCATTCCTGAAGACCTCGAAGTTCAAATTGGATGATTTTTCAGGAACATACTCTTTTGAAATAGACGGCCGAGTAGTAAGCTTCAACCTGAATGAAATTATGAAGCACCCTCCAAAAGATCATTCTATCCTCCAGTGTGACATCATAGATGAAACCATAGCTGAAATTCACCAGGAGGAGTTAGAAGAGAAGTACATAGGACAAGGTCCGAGTGTAGGGACACTTTCTGAGGACAATGAAAGTACTTTACCATTGTCACCAACTCCAGACAATCCAGAGCCTAGCCATGAGCAGAAGTTAGAACTAAAACCCCTCCCTCCACACCTCAAATATGCTTACCTTGAGGACAAGCAAAAGTTTCCAATTATCATTGCACGGGAACTCACTTCTCAACAAGAAGAGTAGTTACTTAGTGTGCTGAGGAGGCATAAGAAAGCAATTGGGTGGAGTTTAGCAAACATAGTAGGTATCAACCCTCAAGTTTGTGAGCACAGAATATTTTTAGAAGAGGGAGCTAGGCCTGTTCGTCAACCCCAGAGAAGACTGAATCCCACTATCTTGGAGGTTGTCAAAAAGGAAGTGACCAGACTACTTGAGGCGGATATCATCTATCCCATCTTGGATAGTAAATGGGTAAGCCCAGTACAAGTGGTACCCAAGAAGTCTGGAGTCACTACAATGAATAATGAGCATGGAGTGTGATGACAAGTCATCTTAGCCTAGTTTCACTAGCCTTTTTCTTTGTTTTTGTTAGGTTTTATACACTTTCTTGCATTCTAAGTAAGTAATTTGGAATAAAAATGTATGACTTCTTTGAATCAAACAACCACCAATTATTTGATGCTAAATCATGAGGTTGAAGCCAAATTTAATTGATTTTTAATGATTTATAAGCCTTGTGAATTTAGTGATACTTTGATTGGTTGTTTTGATTACTTGTAGGTGAAGAAAGAAGAAAAGAAGAAAAGCGTGGCACAAGAAACGTTCCAAAGGAAGCCACAAGCGTGCCCAAGAGAGAAAAAGCGTGGCCAACATCAAGGAGGAAAGGAAAGCTAAGTTGAGAAAGTAAACTGAGCTTCATAAGGAATGAAAGGAGAAGGCAAGATACAAAGCTAAGTTCAAATAGTTAACTGAGCACTAAAGAAAGCAAGGAAATGGTACAAAGCTCAGTTAACTAAGTTAACTTTATCGGGGACCTCTCCAAATTAATTCAAGATGAAATTCCAAGGGATGAAGCCAACAAGATTCGAACCAAGGACCAAGGAGAGGCAAGGAACTCACCTTGCAAGGGAATTCAAGAAAAAATAGCCAAAATGCCTCCTCCATGGTTCGAACTTGGAACCACACGCTACTCCTTGCAAGGAAAAATCAAGAGAAATAGCTAAAATGCTTTCCTCTAGGATTCGAACTTGGGAATTCCTTGAAACATAAGGAAGGAGTGCCACCAACCTTGCAAGAAAAATCAAAAGGAAATAGCTTAAATGCTTGAGCCAAGGTTCGAACAAGGGTGCTCTTGGAAACACAAGGGGGGAATGCCCACTCATCCAAGGAAACTAGCTCCAAGATTTCCTCCACCAGGATTTGAACCTAGGACGTGAAGGCCGAAAGCTAAGCGCTACAAGGAAAGCTCAGTTGGTTTTTCCAACTGAGCATTGCCTCTCCCCCAAGCCTCCACACTTTGGCACAATTTTGGCGCACCAAGGAGGGCTGTCTTGCGCACAATGACACGGGCAGCAGCAACTTGGCACAACAAAGCAAGCATAGCACGCACAAGGAGACATGGCCTAGAGCTCATTTCAAAATTCCAACTGAGCTCTAGTGTCACACACTCCACCAAGTGCTGGGCGCACCAATTTTGGCACGGATGGCAGCACACTTGAAAGCTAAGTTGGATTTTCCAACTGAGCTTTCCCCTGGGAGATACAACTTGGGCTGAAAATTGGATTAAAAATCCAATTTAATTCATTTCTTCACCAAATCAAAAGCCCATCCAAATTCCAAAATCCAAGAATAGAAAGTGTATAAATAGGAGTTAGTTTGATGTAATTAGAACCTTTTTTTTGAACTTTTGAACTTTTATTTTTTTTACCTCTAGACTTTTACTTTGAATTTTCCTTTGGAGCTTTCATTTTAATTCTGAACTTTTGTCTTTGAGTTGGTAATTTCTGAGAACTTGGAAGGAGAATTGATCTCTCTTCTTCTTGGTTCTTTCTTGAGCACTCTTTTATTTTCTTGCTTTGGATCTTAGGTGGAGAATTGAAGAACTTCTGTTTCAATCTCACCTTGAGATCTTGTTTAATTTTTCTGCATAATTGAATTTCACTTTACTGCTTCATCTTTTAATCTTTCTGCAATTTACTTCTCTTTATTCCTTTTGCAATTGTTCTTGTTAGATCAAGGAAGGATTTGAGATCTAGACTTGTTATCTAGTCTCTTCCACTCCTGAGATCTTGAACCACTTTAAATTGCTGCAAATTAAGCATTGCTTTCCTACCTTTTTAAATTCTCAAAGCATTTTACTCTTCTGTTTAAGATCTACTTCACTGTAATTCAATTTTCTCTTTTATGTTTAATGCAATTTACTTGTTCTTGTTTAATTTCTGTAATCCCAACTCCCAATCCCTTTTATAATTCAAGCAATTTACGTTTCTTGCACTTTAAGCTTCAGCCATTTACATTACTTGCAATCTAAGTTTCTGCAATTTAATTTACTTGCACTTTAAGATTCAGCTCCTTTACTTTCCTGCTCTTTAATTTACTGCAATTTCCCCTTCCCCTTTTACATTTCATGCAATTTAGTTTCTGCAAAATACAAACAACTCAACCAACACTTGATTCGCTTGACTAAATCAACCACTAAACTAAAATTGCTCAATCCTTCAATCTCTGTGGGATCGACCTCACTCATGTGAGTTATTATTACTTGATGCGACCCGGTCCACTTGCCGGTGAGTTTTGTGTTGGATCGTTTTCCACACGATCAAGTTTTTGGCGCCGTTGCCGGGGATTGATTAGATTGACAATGATTAAGTGAAGTGAAGATCTAGATCAAGCACTTTTTATTTTTCTGTTTTCGACTAACACATAACTGTTTGAATTTTTGCTTAAACCAATTAACATTTCACTTCAGCCATGGATTGAAGTGTTATTGCTTTCTGGTGTTGTGATTCTTATGCTTTGGTTGTATGTCAGGTACAAGGAGAATTACACCCACTTTTTGTGAACAAGACGAAAGAACCCTCAGAAGATTAAGAAGAGCTGAAAGAGGGAAAAACATTATTGGAGAAGAGGAGTCAGAAGAAGAATTCCAAGATATGAAGGAACACTTAACAAACCCACCAAATGGAGCTGAAGGAGCACCTAACAACAACAATAATCCACCACAGAGAAGGGTTTTGGCTTCCTACACATGTGCAGATCCTAGACATTGTGGGAGTAGCATTCTCACCCCAAATGTCAATGCAAATAACTTTGAACTAAAGCCACAACTCATCACCTTGGTTCAAAACAATTGTTCTTATGGAGGAGGACCACTTGAAGACCAACACTTGTCCACCTTCTTGAGGATTTGTGACACTGTCAAAACCAATGGTGTGCACCCTGACAGTTACAAGCTACTGCTGTTTCCATTTTCTCTTAGAGACAAAGCCACTCAATGGTTGGAATCCTTCCCAAGAGACAGCATCAACAACTGGGATGATCTAGTAACCAAGTTCCTTGCCAAATTTTATCCACCTCAAAGAGTTATTAGATTGAAGACTGAAGTGCAAACATTCACACAAATGGATCCTGAACCCTTGTATGAAGCATGGGAACGATACAAAGCTCTAATCAGGAAGTGTCCACCAGGAATGTTCAGTGAGTGGGACAGATTGCAGAATTTCTATGAAGGCTTGACACTGAAATCTCAAGAGGCTTTGGATTATTCAGCAGGAGGTTCTTTGCAATTAATGAAAACGGCAGAGGAAGCCCAAAATCTCATTGATATGGTGGCCAACAATCAATATTTCTTTGCTCACCAAAGGCAACGCCAACCATCACAAAGGAAAGGAGTGATGGAGTTGGAAGGAGTGGACTCAATCTTGGCTCAAAACAAAATGATGCAGCAACAAATTCAACAATAATTTGAGTAAATGGCCAAGAGGATTGATAGCCTCCAAGTTGCAGCAGTTAACACAAGCCAACCATCATCCACATGGGGGAAAAATGAGGAAACTCAAGAAGAGCAACAGCAAGAACAAGTCCAGTACATGCACAACCAAAATTCTGGGCCAAATGAAGTCTATGGTGATACTTACAACCCTTCTTGGAAGAACCACCCAAACCTTAAGTGGGGAGACAATCACAACCAGAATCAACAACCATGGCAGAGAAACTCAAATCAAAACACTTCAAGAAACAACCAAAACCACAACCAGCAGTAAACTAACCAAAACCCTTACAGAAAACCCCAAAACAACTACCCCAACTCCAACTATTACCCATCCAATATACAAGCCCCAAGTCAAAACACCTACCCTCAACCCTCAACACTCCACAATCAACCAATCTCATAAGACTCTCAGAGGATTAACAACTTGGAGCTCTTAATGGAAAAGATGATGAAAAATCAAGAGATGACATTGAGGAACCAGGAAGCCTCCATGAAAAATATGGAAAGGCAAATTGGACAATTCTCCAAGAAAATCACCATTGAAAGGCCATCAAGCTCACTACCAAGTGACACCATTCCCAATCCAAAAGAGGAGTGCAAGGCAATACAACTGAGGAGTGGAAAAGTCTTGGTGAAAAATGAAGAAGTAACCAAGAAGCCAAAGGAAAGTGACAAGAAATAAGCTGAAGAAGAGAAAGTCAATGACAAGGAGGAGACAGCAAGCAAGCAAACTCAGAATCAAGCTCAAGAAAAAAAAGATTAGCCACAAAAATCAAGAAAGGGAAAAGATATAATTGAAGAGCCAACTAAGGACCAAAGGCAGGGAATAAACCTCACACCACCTTTGCTATATCTTCAAAGGTTCAACAAAGAGACTAAAGACCAACACTTCCTAAAATTTCTTGAAATCTTTAAGAAGTTGGAGATCAATATTCCCTTAGCTGAAGCACTGGAGCAAATGCCCCTGTACGCAAAGTTCTTGAAGGAACTTATCAACAAGAAGAGGAGTTGGCAAGTTAATGAAACTGTACTGCTTACTGAGGAATGCAGAGCGCTAATCCAGAAGGGACTTCCTCCCAAACTAGAGGACCCTAGGAGTTTCTTTTTACCCTGCACCATTGGCAGTATGGCCATCAACAAGGCGATGTGTGACTTGGGAGCTAGTATCAATCTAATGCCTGCCTCTCTAGTGAAAAAGCTAAGCATAAAAGAGGTGAAACCAGTACAGATGTCTCTAGAATTGGTGGACAAATCAGTGATATGCCCCAGGGGTATAATTGAGAACCTTCTAGTCAAGATAGACAGATTCATCTTTCCTGCAGATTTTGTGATCTTAGATTCAAACCAGGATGAGGGCGACTCCATTATATTGGGAAGACCGTTCTTGGCCACTGCTAGGGCCATCATAGACATAGAGCAAGGAGAATTAACCCTCAGGATGCATGATGAAAGTATCACCCTGAGTGTACTGCCAGAAACACAGAGCAGTAAGGGAAAGAAGTATGGTACAAAAACAGACAAGGAGAATCTACAGTGGAAGGAGGGAATCAACAAGACAAACAATAACTACCCTCCCAAGCAAGAGATAGATGATATAGCAGGTCAAAAAGAGAAAGAGACTGTGCAAAATAATGAAGAAGCTCAAGAGGACATTGTAGCATTGGCAACTAAGAAAAGGAATTTCAAAAGGAAGCCTGTTGTCAAAGAAGAAGGGTCAACAAAAGGAGGGAAGAAAAACAAAAACAAAATCAAAAAGGGTTGGAAGAACAAAAAAATTCCAACAGAAGGGTTCTCCAAAGGTGACAAAGTGCAATTAGTCTATCAACAATTGGGAGCAGACCAACAGACTGATGATTACTATACTGTGAGCAAAATATTATCACTAGAACATGCTGAAATAGAGCACCAAGGAACAAAGAAGAAGCTCACGATCAGAGGGGACAAGTTGAGGCACTACAGTCATCAACCACCATAAAAGAGGGAGTCAATGTCAAGCTAATGACAATAAACGAGCGCTTCATGGGAGGCAACCCATGATTTATGATTCCTGCTTGTTTTTAAATTCAATAAAAAGTGTGATCACTTTAGCATGATTTTGAATTTGTCTAGACATCCTTGACAGATGCATAACTTTGAAATACATGCCAGACTTCTAAGTTTGGTGTGCTTGACAACACACAAAAGTTAACATTTCAAGCATTCTTAGACCATATGCTTAGTCATTTTGGTGAAGTATATGACCAAACATTAAGTTTGGTGTCTGCATGTGTACGAATTTTGAGAAAAATTTAACTTTTGTTCAGAAAATCAAAGTCATGCAAAGATGAATCATACATTGTTTAGTTTTAAGAATTTTATGCTAAGAGATAAATTGGCACTTGATGAAAGTATCAATTGTAACAAGCGTTTATTCTAATCACTGAGAAAGAGACAAGTTTGGTGTTCAATAAACTTTGGTTCAGGGACATAATTGATCTTTCACAACTAAGGACCATAATATAAAATGTAAGCATAAACCACTTGACCACCGTGCTTTAAATAAATTCTGAAGCATTTTATTTTGATTTAATTAGAAAAAAAAAGGGGTTTGAAGAAAAGACAAGAGGAAGGAATAGTTATGAAAAGCCAAGAGAAGGATCACATGTGCCTAGAGAGGTGTGTCAATCTTGGAAAGCAAAATCTGCATGCATGCACCATTGGACACCGAAAAAGCAAGCAACCAATAGGAAGAGAATCCTTGTCAAGCTTCAACAATACATGCAGGCCATTCATTTCATGAATTTCTATACTATTCAACTCAATCCCCACCCTTCATCATCATAACTGAATGCAACACTCTCTTGTAATCTTGTTGGGAAACTTGAAAACCTTGTCCATAAATAGCTTCCAACACATCATAAAGAACACTTTCATACAGACCACTTTCACTCAAAGCACACAATTTCCTTCTTCTCTTCACAGTAAAACTGAACATCACTCCAAACTTAACCCCAACTATCTCTTATTCATACACATATTCAATGGCCTCTTCAAGATTAAGGAGAAGACCAGGAAAGGAACCAATGGTGACAGAGCCTCCATCCTATGACACAAAAAGGTTCAAATCCCAATTTCATGAAGCAAGATACAATAGACTCATGAAAACAAAGATTGTCATCCCTGAAATGGGGTTCGAACTAAGGGAGGGAGAATACCCCATTATGCGATAAATCACCAAGGAGAGAAGATGGGATCTTCTATGCCGTCCTCTCACTGATATTAGTGCTGTGATGATAAGGGAATTCTACGCCAATGCGGTTAAGAAGAACGAAAACAGTCCATCGTACAAAAGCTATGTCAGAGGTGTTGAAGTGGACTTTAGCCCACCATCAATCACAAGAGCTCTAAAGTTGAGAACCATAACTTACGATGAGCTTAGCTATGAAGACAGACTGCGTGGTGATAATGATCCTGATGAAATATTGGAGGGATTATGCATTGAAGGAAGAGACTGGGAAAGAGACTCACTGGGAACCCCGAGTTGTCTGAAGAGACTTGATCTCAGACCTGAGGCAAAGGGGTGGTATGAGGTGGTAAGGGGATCAATACTCCCCACTGCGAATACCTCATCAGTCATAATCAAGAGAGCTCTCCTGACATACTACATCTTACATGGTGGGGAAATCGACCTTGCCCAACTCATAGCAGATAGCATCCAGGAGATGGCTGAAGACACAAACAAATCGGATAGGCTTGGGCACCCAAGCACGATCCTGAGATTGTGTAACAAAGCTGGAGTGCTCTTCGAGGATGAAGATACAGAGAAGGTGAAAGGAACCAGAGGAATTACAAAGAGAAAAATGGAAGGCCTTAATGAAGAAGAGGAAGAAGATCAAGAAGAAGAAATAACTCACAGAAGAAGAAGGTCACACAGGAGGAACGAACAAGCTCAGGGCATCATAGATATGAGCCAATTGCAGGAAGTTCTTGATGAAATATCACAACAGAATGTGAAAGCACAAGAGCAATATTCAAGGCAACAGGAACTCTATCTGCAACAACAAGAGCAATATCTAGAGCACCAGGAATAATATTCGAAGGACAGGGAGCAAAATGAATCTTGGCAACACAGAATGGAGGAAAGATTGGAGAGCTGGCAGCAACAATCAATAGCCCAACAACAAGAATTCCAAGCAAATATTCTTGAATGGCAGAAGGAACAAACAGCAAATCTTAAGGAATCATATGATAAAATGTTCCTAACTCAAGCCAAGTATGGGGAATATACTCACAACCTGTACCAGTGGAAGAATATTCATCATACCATTGGAGAGGTGAGACATGTGCAACAATCAGATTGTAATGAGGATGTACAAGCAAGGTTGGAGTATTTATCCCGCTGCATGCCAATACTAAATCCACAAATCAAATCATTTGATCAATGCCAAGAACTTAGAGACCACCAGGCAGCAAAGTCACAGCTTAATACCCAGGTAGCATTCCAAGGATTAGAGGCAGTTGGGCTCTCAGGTCTTATAGATTATGTTTGGGAAAGAAGATGTCCTCGTGAAGAAGCTCAAGATTATACATAGACAAGGAAGAAGAGGAAGGGAGAATCCAGCAACTCCAAAAGAATGGAAATGCCTGACAAATATAGGTGGTGAAGCTCCTTTTCTTGCTTTTACTTAAATAAGGAAGATGCATGTCTGAAACATGACATGCCTCCAATTGCTTCATGTTTTACTATTTCTTTTGTTTAAATTAGTGGCTAGTTAAGAATAAAATATCTGCATAATAAATGTCATCACTCATCAGCATGAACACTTCGTCTTGTCTCCCTTGCTGTTTGAATAAAAGAAAGATGTTTGATTTAGAAAAGTAATTGTTCAATGTTGCAAAAGTTAGAATGAAAGATTAGTGGTGGTGTGTGTTTGATTCAACTATTAGCTCATGAAATAAATGTTGCAGAATGACTTATTTCTTAAAGCTTAAGCTAGTTTGCTGCTATGATCCTTCAAATAATGAAAGCCCCTTGAAAATAAACCAAAACAGAAAGAAAAAGAAAGAAGAAAAGCCAAAAGTTGGCAAAGAAACAAACAATAAGGCTAGACACCAATAGCTTAGACCCTAGGACATATGCCTATGGTGTTTGCGTACTAGGATATGCTTGGACAAGTAGGTTCTAAGGAGTATCTTAAAACTTGGCAACTTAGATCAACTGATTTGGGATTGTCAACTGAAAGTCCACAATAAAGAGCAACCTAGCTACAAAACATTTAGTAATCCAAAGAGATGCTGGGCATCAATGATCCTAGGAAGAAAGAAGTGAGCCATGTGTCTGTGGTGAAAAAAAAATGTTGAGTGAAAATAAGCCAAAGGCCACTGCAACATTTGACACCAAGCCCTTAATAAATAATAAGCTCTGAAATGCAAAAGAAAGCAGAAAAAGCTAACAAGGGGATTAAGCAAAAAGGTAAGGAATCATAGCAGCAACCTTGGTGAACCCTTAAGGAAGCATAGTTATTTTGACAGCAACTAATAAATGAGCTATTTTTTTGATCTGCATAAAACCCCATAAACAAAATTCAACTAATTTCCTAATAAGGACATGCATACTTATCTACTTCATTCTATCTTCTCTTATGTTTAAATGCTTGCTTGGGGACAAGCAAGTTTTAAGTTTGGTGTTGTGATGACAAGTCATCTTAGCCTAGTTTCACTAGCCTTTTTCTTTGTTTTTGTTAGGTTTTATACACTTTCTTGCATTCTAAGTAAGTAATTTGGAATAAAAATGTATGACTTCTTTGAATCAAACAACCACCAATTATTTGATGCTAAATCATGAGGTTGAAGCCAAATTTAATTGATTTTTAATGATTTATAAGCCTTGTGAATTTAGTGATACTTTGATTGGTTGTTTTGATTACTTGTAGGTGAAGAAAGAAGAAAAGAAGAAAAGCGTGGCACAAGAAACATTCCAAAGGAAGCCACAAGCGTGGCCAACATCAAGGAGGAAAGGAAAGCTAAGTTGAGAAAGTAAACTGAGCTTCATAAGGAATGAAAGGAGAAGGCAAGATACAAAGCTAAGTTCAAATAGTTAACTGAGCACTAAAGAAAGCAAGGAAATGGTACAAAGCTCAGTTAACTAAGTTAACTTTATCGGGGACCTCTCCAAATTAATTCAAGATGAAATTCCAAGGGATGAAGCCAACAAGATTCGAACCAAGGACCAAGGAGAGGCAAGGAACTCACCTTGCAAGGGAATTCAAGAAGAAATAGCCAAAATGCCTCCTCCATGGTTCGAACTTGGAACCACACGCTACTCCTTGCAAGGAAAAATCAAGAGAAATAGCTAAAATGCTTTCCTCTAGGATTCGAACTTGGGAATTCCTTGAAACATAAGGAAGGAGTGCCACCAACCTTGCAAGAAAAATCAAAAGGAAATAGCTTAAATGCTTGAGCCAAGGTTCGAACAAGGGTGCTCTTGGAAACACAAGGGGGGAATGCCCACTCATCCAAGGAAACTAGCTCCAAGATTTCCTCCACCAGGATTTGAACCTGGGACGTGAAGGCCGAAAGCTAAGCGCTACAAGGAAAGCTCAGTTGGTTTTTCCAACTGAGCATTGCCTCTCCCCCAAGCCTCCACACTTTGGCACAATTTTGGCGCACCAAGGAGGGCTGTCTTGCGCACAATGACACGGGCAGCAGCAACTTGGCACAACAAAGCAAGCATAGCATGCACAAGGAGACATGGTCTAGAGCTCAGTTCAAAATTCCAACTGAGCTCTAGTGTCACACACTCCACCAAGTGCTGAACGCACCAATTTTGGCACGGATGGCAGCACACTTGAAAGCTAAGTTGGATTTTCCAACTGAGCTTTTCCCTGGGAGATACAACTTGGGCTGAAAATTGGATTAAAAATCCAATTTAATTCATTTCTTCACCAAATCAAAAGCCCATCCAAATTCCAAAATCCAAGAATAGAAAGTGTATAAATAGGAGTTAGTTTGATGTAATTAGAACCTTTTTTTTGAACTTTTGAACTTTTATTTTTTTTACCTCTAGACTTTTACTTTAAATTTTCCTTTGGAGCTTTCATTTTAATTCTGAACTTTTGGCTTTGAGTTAGTAATTTTTGAGAACTTAGAAGGAGAATTGATCTCTCTTCTTCTTGGTTCTTGCTTGAGCACTCTTTTATTTTCTTGCTTTGGATATTAGGTGGAGAATTGAAGAACTTCTGTTTCAATCTCACCTTGAGATCTTGTTTAATTTTTCTGCATAATTGAATTTCACTTTCTGTTCACTTTACTGCTTCATCTTTTAATCTTTCTGCAATTTACTTCTCTTCATTCCTTTTGAAATTGTTCTTGTTAGATCAAGGAAGGATTTGAGATCTAGACTTGTTATCTAGTTTCTTCCACTCCTGAGATCTTGAACCACTTTAAATTGTTGCAAATTAAGCATTGCTTTCCTACCTTTTTAAATTCTCAAAGCATTTTACTCTTCTGTTTAAGATCTACTTCACTGTAATTCAATTTTCTCTTTTATGTTTAATGCAATTTACTTGTTCTTGTTTAATTTCTGTAATCCCAACTCCCAATCCCTTTTACAATTCAAGCAATTTACGTTTCTTGCACTTTAAGCTTTAGCCATTTACATTACTTGCAATCTAAGTTTCTGCAATTTAATTTACTTGCACTTTAAGATTCAGCTCCTTTACTTTCCTGCTCTTTAATTTACTGCAATTTCCCCTTCCCCTTTTACATTTCATGCAATTTAGTTTCTGCAAAATACAAACAACTCAACCAACACTTGATTCGCTTGACTAAATCAACCACTAAACTAAAATTGCTCAATCCTTCAATCTCTGTGGGATCGACCTCACTCATGTGAGTTATTATTACTTGATGCGACCCGGTCCACTTTCCGGTGAGTTTTGTGTTGGATCGTTTTCCACACGATCAGAGAGCTCATAGCAACCAGAGTACAAAATGCCTAGAGGGTCTGCATTGATTACAGGTGCCTAAACCAGGCCACTCATAAGGATCACTATCCTCTTCCATTCATTGATCAAATGCTGGATCGCTTGTCAGGTAAATTGCATTATTGGTTTTTAGATGGTTACACAGGTTATTTCCATATTCATATAGCTCCTGAAGATCAGGAAAAGACAACTTTTACATGTTCTTTTGGGACTTATGCTTATAAGAGAATGTCCTTTGGCTTGTGCAATGCACCAGCCACTTTCCAAAGGTGCATGATGAGTCTTTTCTCTGATCTTATTGAGGACTGTATGGAGGTTTTTATGGATGATTTTAGCATTTATGGTCATTTTTTTAGCCTTTACTTAGATGGTTTATCTAGAGTATTAGATAGATGTGTCAGTACAAACCTTGTATTAAATTTTGAAAAATGTCACTTTATGGTTAAACAAGGGATTGTACTAGGACATGTTGTATCTAATACTGGCATTTCTGTAGATCCAGCAAAGGTGGATGTTATTTCTAGTTTACCTTACCCCTCCTCTGTGAGGAAAGTCCGTTCGTTCCTTGGCCTTTGATGCCAGGGCATTTTGGCCAGTTTCACTGACCTTTTCTTTATGGTTTTAGGGTAGTTTCATGCACTTTCTTAGGAAATAAGTAAATTTTGGGTGGAATTTCACTTACATCTTGATTCAAGATAACATTGTGATTTTTATATGAATTCATGAGAATTATGCATGAATTGAATGACAAATTGGATGATGCATGTCTCATAACTTGGACTAGAACTTTGATGCACTTTATTGCTTGATTTCAGGACAAAAGAAGCAAGGAAGAACCACGTTAGTAGCCACGTTAGTCTAACTAACGTGACCTCTAACGTGGAAGGAGAGCTAGCTTGCAACGTTAATGAGAAAAGTAATCGCCAATAATGTCCTCGAAGCCATCATAGCCCACGTTTTTCCATGTTAACTACATTAACGTGGTAGTTAACGTGGAAGAAGAAAATGAAGCCAACATTAGTGACACTCACCTTTGTCACTAACGTTGGACCAAGCTCATATTGGCCACGTTAAGAGCCACGTTAACTCAGTTAACGTGGACTCTAACGTGGGGAAACAAAAGAATGACCAACATTAGTGACACTCACCTTTGTCACTAACGTTGAGCTAAGCCACTTTGAGCCACGTTAGTTGCCACGTTAACTCGGTTAACGTGGACTCTAACGTGGAGGGAGCAAAGAATCGCCAACGTTAGTGACACTCACCTTTGTCACTAACGTTGGGATGAGCCACTATGAGCCACGTTAACTCCCACGTTAACTACATTAACGTGGAAGCTAACGTGAGTAAAAGGGATGATGAGCCAACGTTAGTGATACTCACCTTTGTCACTAACGTTGGAGATGGCTAGCAATACCTTTGGGTGATGAACAAGAGAATCAGCAGCTGTCACAGCTAAAGGAAACTCAAGTGGAGCCAAAACCACCAGAATCATATGAGACCAGCAACAAAATCTCCCTAGGGAAAGAGACCACAAAGAGTAGGATAACAGCAAAAGAAACAAAGAAGAAAGTAACAAGGAAATGGAGGAAAAAAAGATCCCTACAAAAGATTTCTCTCCAGGGGATAAAGTGATCTCAGCTTACTTCCTAGATATCCCACCTCATCTCCCCACCATCCCATCTCAGTTACCTAAGGTTTTCACCATCAACAAAGTTCTCTCCCTAGAACATGTGGAGATCATTGATGAAGCCAATGGATATAGGTTTACTGCAAGAGGGGAAGATCTGAAGCATTACCAACCACCATGACAAAGGCAGAACGTCAAGCTAGTGACGCTAAAGAAGCGCTTCATGGGAGGCAACCCATGTTTTACATGCTTTTAAAAGTAGTTAATAAAGCAAGGTTCAGGGATTTCAACTCAACTTGACATGCACTTGAATGAATCCTTTTGTGCAACATATAGTGAGGAACAAGTTTGGTGTTCAAGGCACACTAAGAGAACATAAATGTAACCCATATCATGTCACTCTTAGGGGCCTTGAACAAATCTTTTACACCACATGGCACCAAACTAAGTTTGGTGTTGCCAATGTTGCATACATGGATGTTGAGTTAGTCAGTTGGTGTGCACTCATGAACAGCACTTAGTAGTTAGAAACAAAAACTTTAAAAAGTAGTTATTCTTTTAATTTTGCCGCCACTTTCCACAAGTTTTCTTTTAATCACATTTCTTTTATTTTATAGGAGAATTGATGGGACAGTTGAAGGGTCTGGCTACCACAAAAGGAGAGGATTGTACACGTGTCTCCAAGGGAATTGCATTGGGAATTGTTGTCATGTAACATTGGAAAAAGAACAAGCTTGGAAACTGAACCAACACCATCATAAAGTTGATGATCCTTGTGCTCATCCCATGCTAAACCCTATCCGTCCATCACACAACCACCCCATCAATCCACACCTTCTATTCACTCACCACTTCTCTATATAAATGGTTCTTAGTTCGTAACCCTTCCACATTCCAATTCCCATTCCTTATACTCCACACCTCCGGAACTCAAATCCCTTCACTACACCCAATCTTAACCCAACCGAATTCCACCACTCATCACTAACCTTAACACCTTCACTTTCCAAAAGTCACTCATGGAATCATCAAGCTCTAAAAGAAGAAAGGAGAATGAGCTTATGGAGCAACGCCCTTTCGATGAAAAGAAGTTTAGAACTTTTTATCATGCACTCCAATTTGGATGGATGGCTGATAAGGAGATCATATATGAGCTAGGCTTTCAAGTCAAGAAAACTGAGTGTCTGGAAATCACAGAGAAGGTAGAAAAGAGAAGATGGGAGCTCCTCACCGATCCGGTCACTGCAAGAATAAATGCAACGCTCGTGAGAGAGTTCTACGCAAATGCGGTGAGGTATGATAGGAAAGAGGAGTCTTATATAAGCTTTGTGAGAGGAGTGATAGTGGATTTTAGTCCCATGAGCATCATGAGAGTGCTGAAGCTACAAACTATACCATTTGAGGAAGAGAGTTATCAATCTCGAATAGATGGTAATCCTAATTATGACCAGATTGTGAAAGATATCTGCATACAAGGGGCAGACTGGATGAGAGATCCCAATGGAAAACCCAAATTTATTAAAAGAGGTGATCTCACCCCTGAAGCAAAGGGATGGTTCGAAATTGTAAGGAGATCCATCCTTCCTGCCGGAAACAATTCAGAGGTGAATCTTAAGAGAGCAACAATGGTGCAATGCATACTTAAAGGGGGAGAGATCAAAGTGCACGAGCTCATAGCCCAAGGCATTAGGAAGATGGCTGAGAAAAGTGATTCTGGAGGAAGGTTAGGCTATCCCAGCACCATTTTTCGCCTGTGTGACAAGGTTGGGGTAGTGTTCGAAGATGAAAACCCTGAATGGATAAAAGTTGGTATCCCAATTACTATCTGGCGTATGCATGCTGTTACATCTCCCCTACCTCAACGAAGGATAAGAAAGAGGGTAGCCCAGCAAACTGTAGAAGGGCAAAACCCAGAGGAGCAAGCCGCAGCCACCTTGAACATGCACCAATTACAAGAAGCCATTGATGGCTTATCTAGGCAATATTGGGAGAATCAAGAGGCACAGAAAGAGCTTCAATTACAGATGATGGGCCGTCAAGAGGAATCACTCTCGAGATGGATGAATCAACAAGGGGAGTGACAGAAGCAAATGATGGAGCAGCAATTGGAACAAGGAAAACAATGGGGTGAATCCTTCCACAGGATAGAACAAAGGCAAAATGAACAACAAGAATCTATCCAGAAGCTAATCAACATCCAAGCACATCAAGTTGCACACATACATGAGATGCATCGAAAACAAATAGAACAAGCAGAACTCTTTGACGAGCACAGAGCATTCTCTGAAGGGGTTTACATGAGTGAAAGTGGAAATCATGTAAACATGCTAGCCAGGCTCGGATACTTAGTCGGACAGCTACCTATAGTACATCTGGGAATCACAAAATATGACGAAGTGAAGGATGAGTTAGCACGAGCAGAAAGAGAAAGGGTGGAGAAGAGTCATGAATCAGTAAGGAAGGCACTTGAAGATTGGAAAAGAGCCAGACTAGCACGGATACAAGGAAGCACAAGTGGACGCAAAGAGGACAAGCAAGAGGGAGAGCATGGACAACCCCATGATTAAAAGGTGGTGGAGTTCCCTCATTGTCCCATCTTTTTCAAGTTTTAAATAAGGAAAATCATGTATGAAATAGAACATGCTTCCATGGTAGTTTAGAATTTTCAATTCTGTTTTTAGTATTCTCCTTGCTTAGGTCTATGATTGCTAGTCAAATTGCCTGTTTTCAATTCCATCTTGCTCATTGTATGCTTGTCCTTTTTAAGCTAAATAAAAAGAGATGTTATGAAAGACCAGAGTGGAGTTCAATTTGTGGAGTAAGTTCTTAGATTTGTGGTGTAGTAATCACTTAGCTAAGTTGGTTCACCAACAAGGTGGGAAGGCAACTATCTGTCCTAAATCATATGCTTGAAACACACCCCATGAGACTTGCTAAATAATAAGATCCTAATAAGAAAAAGGAAAAGAACAATAAGAGTTGAAAAAGAAAGAAAAGTTAATAAGAAATAAGGCTAGGCACCAAGGGCTTGAATCTTGAGGGATGTGTCTGTGGTGCTCTTGTACCAAGGATCTTCTTGGATGAATAAGTTCTTAGGAGTGCTTCATCACTTGGTAACTTGGGTTAACTAACCCGGGATTATCAACTAAAAATCCACTATCATGAGCAACCTTGCTATAGAATATTTAGTAACCCAAAGAGGTGCTGGATACCAAGACCTCAAAGGAAGAAAATAACAAACCATGTGCCTGTGGTGTGCATGTATGGGGGAGAGAGACTTGAGGGAGTAAGTCCTTAGGGGTGCTTCAACACCTAGCACCTTGAACCAACTGGTTCGGGAGTGTTGGCTAAAAGCTTATTTTAAAGAGTCGCCCCCTTACAGAGCACTTAGCCTAAGGATGCAATAGACCTTGGAAAGACAAAAGGGATCAATGAATAACAGTCTCAAAGGGTGCAATCAAGTGAGTATTCCAAGGCATGATAAAGGTCTGGAAGCCAGTAAAGGAATGAACTTAAGTTGCTATGCATGAAACCCCATAAAACCAAGAATATGACTTCCACAATAATGATTCATTCATCTTGTCATTTCATTCATCATTCTCTTGTTCCAGTGCTTGCTTAGGTACAAGCAAGCTTTAAGTTTGGTGTTGTGATGCCAGGGCATTTTGGCCAGTTTCACTAACCTTTTCTTTATGGTTTTAGGGTAGTTTCATGTACTTTCTTAGGAAATAAGCAAGTTTTGGGTAGAATTTTACTTACATCTTGATTCAAGCTAACATTGTGATTTTTATATGAATTCATGAGAATTATGCATGAATTGAATGACAAATTGGATGATGCATGTCTCATAACTTGGACTAGAACTTTGATGCACTTTATTGCTTGATTTCAGGAAAAAGGAAGCAAGGAAGAACCACGTTAGTAGCCATGTTAGTCTAACTAACGTGACCTCTAACGTGGAAGGGGAGCTAGCTTGCAATGTTAATGAGAAAAGTAATCACCAATAACGTCCTCGAATCCATCATAGCCCACGTTAATTGCCACGTTAACTACATTAACGTGGTAGTTAACGTGGAAGAAGAAAATGAAGCCAACGTTAGTGATACTCACCTTTGTCACTAACGTTGGACCAAGCTTATATTAGCCACGTTAAGAGCCACGTTAACTCAGTTAACGTGGACTCTAACGTGGAGGGAGCAAAGAATCGCCAACGTTAGTGACACTCACCTTTGTCACTAACGTTGGGATGAGCCACTATGAGCCACGTTAACTCCCATGTTAACTACATTAACATGGAAGCTAACGTGAGTAAAAGGGATGATGAGCCAACGTTAGTGACACTCACCTTTGTCACTAACGTTGGAGATGGCTAGCAATACCACGTTAGAAGCCACGTTAACCTAGTTAACGTGAACTCTAACGTGGGAAGTAGGGGCATTTTGGAACGTTAGTGACAAAGGTAAGTGTCACTAACGTTCTCAAAGATATGGCAAGCCTACGTTAAAGGTCACATTAGCCACACTAACGTGAACTCTAACGTAGGGAGAAAGGAGGATTCTCAATGTTATTGGAAAAAGTAAGTCCCAATAACGTGTGCGAAGGACCAAGAGGCAACGTTAGTGGTCACGTTGATGCCACTAACGTTGAAGTTAACATGGAGCATCATTGGGTTAGGAACGTTAGTGAAAAAGGTGATTGTCACTAACATTCTCGAACCCCCACTTTCACTTAACATTAACGCAACTAACGTCCTAAGCTAGAATCCCTGCCTACTTCACACTTTCTCTCTGCAAGTAAAGCTAAGCCCACTGAAGAAGATAACTGCTTCAACTCAAGATCCAAAGGCCCATATCCAAGACTTGAAGAGCCAACTAGAAGATCAGAAGAATAGTATAAATAGGGAGAACTTTGAACTAGAAAAGAGGAGCTTTTGGCATTATTAGAATTACTCTCTGTATTTTACTTTCTCTGCAACTTTTAGTTTAATTCTCAGAATGTACTCTCCATCTATGCTTTTCATTCCCAGAGCTATGAACAACTAAACCCCTTTCATTGGGTTAGGGAGCTCTGTTGTAATTTGATAGATCAATAATAGTTTTCATTATCCTTCTTCTCTCTTTTCTCTTGATTTTACTAGAAAGCTTTCAATCTTCATCCAATTGAGTAGTTATCTCAGAAAAGAAGCTATTCATACTTGGATCTCTTCTGAACCTTGGAAGAGGAATGAAGAGATCATGCTAGAATTGCTTTCTCATGTTGGACCAAATTGGGATTTGGGCGGAAATGGTGACATATAATTCTCTCAATACTTTGATTTGGAAATACATGTGGTATAATCAGTGACCACACTTCATCTCTTCTCATGAGCAATTAGACCAAGAAATTGATCTGCTTTGAGAGATTGAATTACCAAGGAATTAGAATTCAATCACTTAAGATTGCCAAGGAGATTAATGAATGCATTGATTGAGGAAGAGATGAAAATGAACTTGATCCGGAGAATGCAACATCTCCTAAGCCCAATGAACTCCCCATTTCTGATCTTACCCATTCTCTTTACTTTCTGCTATTTACTTTCATGCTAAACTCCCCTTCCCCATTTAAGATTCTGCAATTTACCTTCTGTCATTTATTTTCTGCAATTTACTTTTCCGCCATTTAATTTCCTGCAATTCTCAACCCAATTTCTGCTTAGCTCAACTAGAACATTCTTCCAATTAAAGTTTCTTGACCAATCAATCCCTGTGGGATTCGACCTCACTCTATTGTGAGTTTTTACTTGACGACAATTCGGTATACTTGCCGAGGGAGATTTGTTAAAGGACAAGTTTCTGTGCATCAGCCATGCAGGTTTTTACCGGAGATTCATTAAGGACTTCAGTAAGGTAGCGCTTCCCTTTATCCAGATTACTGCAGAAAGATATTGAGTTCGAGTTCAGTGAGGATTGCAAACAAGCGTTTGATAAACTGAAGACTGCCCTGACTCAAGCTCCAATTGTGAGAGGACCTGACTGGAGCCAGCCATTTGAGATCATGTGCGATGCTTCCAACCATGCAGTAGGAGCAGCGCTGGCCCAGCGTGAAGGTAAGGACCCCTTTGTCATTGCTTATGCGTCTAAGACTTTAGACGCCGCTCAGTCTAATTACACTACTACTGAGAAAGAGCTTCTTGCTATTGTTTTTGCTCTGGATAAATTTCGAGCCGATTTACTTGGTACTAAAGTAGTAGTGTATTCAGACCATGCAGCTCTAAAGTATTTATTAGCTAAAAAGGAATCCAAACCAAGGCTTATACATTGGATACTACTACTACAAGAATTTGATTTAGAAATAAAGGATAAGAGTGGTAACCAGAATTTAGTGGCAGACCACTTGAGTCGCCTTGAACACATTAAAGATGACTCCACTCCTATAGCTGATAATTTCCCATTTGATAACCTGCAAGTAGTATCTGAGGTAGTCCCTTAGTATGCACCTGTAGCTAATTATCTAGTTAGCCGCACCTTTCCTCCAAACTTTACTAAGCATCAAAGAGACAAGCTGAAAAGCGAGTCTAAATATTATATATGGGATGACCCATATTTATGGAGATGTGGCGCTGACCAGGTAATTAGAAGGTATGTACCTGAATCAGAATTTCAGTCCATCTTAGAGGCCTGTCACTCATCTGAGAGTGGAGGACATTTTGGGCCTCAAAGAACAGCTAGAAAAATCTTAGACTGTGGATTCTGGTGGCCTACTCTTTTTAGAGACGCTGCTGAATTTTGTAAATCTTGTTTCCCATGCCAAAAATTTTGTAATATATCCAAGAAGGATGAGATACCTCAACAAATTATACTTTTCTGTGAAATTTTTTATGTTTGGGGCATTGACTTCATGGGTCCATTTCCAAATTCTAATGGTTATTTTTATATATTGTTAGCTGTAGATTATGTTTCCAAATGGGTGGAAGCAATTCTTACCCACACTGATGATGCTAACACTATTGTTTCCTTTGTGAGAAACCACATTATTTGTCGCTTTGGATTACCACGAGCAATCGTGAGCGATCAAGGCACCCATTTTTGTAACAGGAGACTAACAGGATTACTGAAGAAGCATGGGATAATTCATAATGTAGCAACAGCCTACCATCCTCAGACTAATGGGCAAGCGAAGGTGTTTAACAGAGAGATAAAGCACATATTACAGAAGATAGTCAAACCTCATAGAAGAGACTGGAGCACCAGACTACAAGATGCACTTTGGGCATACAGAACAGCATACAAGACACCCATTGGGATGAGTCCCTTTCGCTTAGTTTATGGAAAAGCCTGTCATCTCCCAGTTGAGGTAGAGCACAAAGCCTTTTGGGCAGTAAAGGAGTGCAACATAGGATTTGAGAAAGCCGGAGCTGAAAGGAAGTTGCAACTGCAAGAATTGGAAAGCCTTCGCCTGGAAGCTTATGAGAACTCAAGGCTGTACAAGGAAAAGATGAAGGTTGTACATGATCAGCACATCAAGAGGAAAGAGTTCCAACCTGGGGACTTAGTCCTCCTTTAAAAATCCAGACTGAGGCTCATGCCAGGCAAGTTGAGATCAAGATGGGAAGGTCCATATAGTGTAGAGAAAGCTGAGCCATACGGAGTTTTTCGCCTAAGTCACCCTTCAAGCTCTGAACTCATCAAGGTTAATGGACATCGTTTGAAGCTATATCATGGCGAGAAGGTGACGAAAAACAAGGAGTTAGATATCTTCCTCTTGGAGGATCCACTCACAGCAGAAGACTGAGCTAATGGAGCGTCCAACTTACAGACGTTAAAGCAAATTGCTAGGTGGGAGACAACCCACCATGGTATGATCGTTCCTTTCTTTATTCTTAGTTTTCTTTTTCAATAACTCTTCTCATTATTAGCATATTTATTTTTCATCTGCATTTGCATATTTTTATTAAAAAAAAAAAAGGGAGAGCCGCAACGCGACAGCGTCGCCGACACGTCCGCGTCGTAGGTGGCTCAGAGAGAATAAGAAATCGAACAGAGAGTCACGCGAGAGCATGGCTGGAGGTGTACCTTTGGCATAAATCACGCCACGTGACCGCGTTGCTGACGCATCCGCGTCACATCGGAAAAATGCCTCCCACGCGTCCGAGTCACTCACGCGGCCGCGTGACCTGAAAATCGACGTAAGAAAGGGTGCACGACCGAAAGTTATGCTAGCGTGGTGCTGGACTAGTGCTGAACGCACAATTCTTACCACGCGGACGCATGGCTCACGCGTCCGCGTCATATCCCAATGATGGCCACTCACGCGATCGCGTCAACCACGCGACCGCGTCACCCTGGATTTTGGCAATACTAAGTTTTAAACAGAGAGTTGTGCGAGCGCGAGGCTGCCCTCACGCCAGTAGCACAAAATGCGTCACGCGTCCGCGTGACCGACGTGACCGCGTCGATTAAATTAAGCGCAAGTCGCGCGAACGCGTCCCCCATGCGTCCGCGTCGCTTGCGACGCACAGCTTATCCTAATTTGCCAAATATCTTATCTTTCTTTTCCCCAAATCCTACTTTTTCTTTTCCCTCCTCATTATTTTCTTCCCCTTTCTTCCTTCTTCCTTCTTTCTCACTTTCTACTTTCTCTCTTTCACTACCATTAACAAGATTTTTCTTTTCTTCTTCCCTCTTTACTTTTCTATTCTTCTTCTCAATTTATGTTTTCTTCTCCTTTTCTTTTTCTTTTTATTTTCTTTATTCATGTTTTCTTTTTCTTTCTTTTTCTTTTAATTGATGTTAGATATTTAATAGGGTCGTTATTATTCCTTATGTTTGCTTGTGGTTTGTTGCAACATTGTTTGGCAATTATATATCAATTTTTAAAGGGTTGCTTGCATGTTCAATTTATTATTTTCATAAGCTTATTTCCCATGCATGCTATGTGTTTGTGAAAAAGCCCATATGGCATTGTGCACTATTTTTGAATCCTTTTATTTTCCTACTCTAAATGCTTGCTTTTCACAAAACCCTTTTTCATATGATATTAATTTAATATAATTGTCATTACAAATAGATTGTTAGTATAAAAGACTTGGTAATCTAACTTGGACATTAAATGCTTGATCTATGCTACCCATGCCTTTGCCTGCATGCCAATAAACACCTTGCATTTAATTGTCCCCATATGCACTCGTTATATTTCCATTGTTGATTTTCCACATGTTGTCATGACCATGTGTTAACATCACTCATTTTTTAATGTGCATTGATTACCACCTTTCCCGTTCTCTTCCTTGCTCTATCCCTTGATATTTTGACATACTTTCTTTTTTCTCCCTTTCAGGATGGCCACCAAGAAAGGAAAAGAGAAAGCTACTCCCAAATCAACAGCAAGGAGAGGAACAAAACGAGCTTTAGTGGCAGAGCCTTCTTCGACTGCAGTTAAACCCTCAACAAAAAGAATTAAGAGGATTATAAAGGTTGATGATAAAGAAAAAGCCTTCCCAGCAAAGGACACTGCGCGATTTACCAATCGCTACTGTGAGCAGATGTTCTCCATCCTGACAGAAAGGAGTTACAACAACGAATACCTTCTTATCCTCCCAAACCATATTGCTGAATTTGTTGAACCACAAATTGCACGGAGACAGTGGGGTTTCCTATAGAGACAGCCACGGCAGGTTAGTCTTTCCTGGGTAGTCGAGTTCTACTCCAACTTCTACCTGCCGACCCTGCAGTCTGTCTATGTCCGTCAGAAGCAAATCCCCATCACAGAAGAGGCCATTCAACGACCTTTAGATCTTCCCCCTACTCCAGAAGGACTGGACGCATTTCAAGAAGCCGCACTCAAGCGCCAGATGTACCAATTTGACTGGAACGATGTTCTCAGAGTTATCGCACTACCTGGCAGCAGATGGATCTACGGATATCATCGTTCCCGTCCTAAGGGAATATCGGCTTCCGCACTTACCTTGGAGGCTCGAGTATGGGCACAGATTATGTCCCATTACGTTTTTCCGAGTACCCACGAGTCCTCCTTCACTGTGGACATGGCCGTTCTACTATGGTGCATCCTTACAGACCAGCCTCTGAATCTACCAAGACACATCCGGAGTGCTATGGGACACGTACAAATTACGGACAACTTACCTTTTCCCGCCTTGGTTTCAGATCTCGTCTCAGCAGCCGGAGTCTCCTACAGAGCTGGGGACACCAAAGCCATGCTTCCATGGAAAGATCAGTTTGTCCCTAACGGGAAATACATCAGACTTCCAGCAGCCACTACAAGCCAGCCTACTGAATCGGCTGAAGAGATTCCTCCTTCAACACCACAAGTACCTACAACAACTCAACTGCTCCATCAGATACTTGAAAGGTTGAATCGGCAGGAATACAAAGCAAAGCTAAGAGAGTGCCGTAACAAGCGCCGATTCACATACATCAAGGAGCTACTTAAGGGAAAATACAAAGACTCAGACACTCCGGACTCCACTTTCTTTACCAGCACAGGGAGTCATGACGGTCCCGACTGTGGAGATATTGCTACCAGCCCACCTTTGTTCCTGACAAATGGCACCGAGAACGGTGCAAAGCCTTAAGTGTGGGGAGGTCGGTCAGTACCTGACTTTCGGAGGTAATTTCTCTTCCCTAACACCAATAAAATAGGATATTTAGTTAGTTTTTATTTTATAGAATAGGATAAATTGCATAGTAATAGATTAGTTGCATGCATATTTTACTTGATTGAAAAGACAATAAGTTTCTTCTAAGACCCTATTTTTAGAACAAAATTTCACTAATTTTAATTTAAACTTCTGTGTTAAATTTGCTTGAAGTTATATTTGGAACATGGTTTTTGAGCTAAATAACACACAACCTGTGAGATTTGAGCCTTTATACATGGTTACATTATTTAACCATAATTATATTATTCTTGTGTGTTTACTTCTCTATGATTGTAATTTATATTTTGTTTCATCCTATATGTCCAATGTTTAATATATTTATATGCTTGCATATGATTGAGGCCATTATTTGTTTAGCTCACTTATCCAAATTAAGCCTACCCTTGCAATTACCTTTGTTAGCCACTTTGAGCCTTTAAATCTCATTTGTTCTTTATTTTACCACATTACTAGCCTTAAGCGGAAAAACAATTATACATTCCAATTGAATCTTTGGTTAGCTTAAGATAGAATTGTGTATGTTAATTAAGTTTGGGAAATTGTGGGAACAAAAGATAATAAGAGAATGTGTCATGATGATATAATGGGAATTTGGGTACCTACTCATGTGAAATTATAAGAATTAAAAATCTATGTGCATTGATAAGCTATGTTTATTTTTATGTTCAAAAAAAAATTTGGAAAAATATTCAATAATTAAATAAGGGGACAAAATTACCCCAATGTTAATTTAAGAGTTCAAAGATCAATGCATGTGTGATAAAATTAAAATGAAAGTTGATACATGAGTAATGAATGTGAAAGAGAAATTTTGGGTAGCTATGTATGAAATCTAAGCCATAAAGAATATATATGTGTTAGGTAAAAGCTTGGGCTAATTAAAGATTCAATTTATAAGCTTACTTAACCATATATGTACCCTTACCCATACCTTGGCCCCATTACAACCTTGAAAAGACCTCATGATGTCTGCATTGGTATATTAAATGTTGTCGATTGGTTAGGTGAAAAACAAAAATTAGAAAGCATGATTAGGGAAGGATAGAGTGATTACCCTATACACTAGAGAGATTGGAGTATGCATACATCATCAGTGAGGGTTCAATGCTTAAATTCTATGTTTCCTGCTTTCATGAGCTACCTTCTTGCATTTCTATCTGTTCTTACTGAATAAGAATGGAATTAGTGGAATTTGATTTGTGATTGTCTTGAAGAGCTTATTTACTTTTGACCAAGTGGACAAGAATCATATAGTTGCATTCACATATATAGGTTGCATTGCATTGCATGAGTTTTACATGTTCCTACTCATTTATTTTACCTCCTTCAACTAAGCATGAGGACATGCTAATATCTAAGTGTGGGAAGGTTGATAAACCATTATTTTATGGTCTATATTGTGTTTAATTGTGTGGTTTTATCAAATCTTTACCCACTTATTCATTAAATAAGCATGCATTTATAATTCCTTCCTAAAAATACTTTGTGGTTGAAAACTTGCTTCCTACAGACTTTTAATTTTATATTTTAATTCTCCTTTATTCCATTCGATGCCGTGATCTGTGTGTTAAGTGTTTCAGGCTTTATAGGGCATGAATGACTTGGAGATTGGAAAGGAAGCTTGCAAAAATGGAAGGAACACAAGAAATTAAGGAGATGACCAGCGAGAAGTGACGCGGACGCATGGCTCACGTGGCCGCGCGATATAGAGGAAATTGCAGTGACACGGACGCATGGCTCACGCAACCGCACGGATTGGAAACTGCACCAGTGACGCGAAGGTGTGGACGACGCGCACGCGTGGCAAGGCAAAACACTGGATGACGCGAACGCCTGGATGACGCGATCGCGTGACATGCGCGATCTGCAGAATCTGCAGAATCTGCGCGATCTCTCCTCTATGTTTTCTCTCTACATATTCATAGTTCTTAGGATTTGATTTTATTGCTTTTGGATTGGAACATTGAGAAGAGTTATTACCTCCGTCAAGGATTTCGTCATTCTAGTTTGTTTCCTTACTTGTCTCTTACTCTTCCATGTCTTCAATTTATTCAGAATTATTATTAGATTATTTTTAGAATTTATTAATACAAGAACTATTTTTATTTTTAATTGATCTTTTAATTATTATTTATCATGTCTTTCTTTACTTCCCTTTCTTATGTTATAAAGTTTACATTCACAATGAGCGAGTAGTTCCATAACTTGATTGGGAGATGATTGAAAGGAAACCTTGAGTTGGATTACTCAAGAGAAAAATTATAATTGGTTTTATTGTTGGATTGCCCTCTAGTCATTGACACTAGTCCTTCCCAAGGGAGAGGATTAGGAATTGTGACTAGAAATAGTTTTCCAACTTGCTTGACTTTCCTCTACCTAGTAGGGGATAACTAAGCAGAACAACCTTCAATTATCAATTAATCTTGAGAGTACTTCAACAAGAATAGGGCTTCCAACTAATCTACTCCCAGTCAAGGTTTTTATTTAAGGTTACATAAATTCTCTAATTTAATTTCCTGTTTATCAACTCAAACCATTTTAGAAAACATCTGATTAATAAAATAGCACACCTTTCTGCAACTCATTGAGAGACGACCTGGGATTCATACTCCTAGTATTCTGATTTTAATTTTAATTTTGTGACAATCCTTCTAAATTGATAAGTGGATTTTCGGTTGGTTAAGAACTGTACTTGCAACGTATCTCTTATAATAATTTCTTAACTCGCCAATTTCTGCCACGTCAGCCACACACTCTTTGGGGAACCAATTGTTGACATTATTGGTTTTGAGGAGAAGGTTGTGGTGAGATGGAGGCGGTTGTTGATTTACTTGGAGTTGCTTTAAAAGGCTTGTCATTTTACACAAGGTCTTAGTGAGGGTAGCGGTCTCACCACTAGAAGAAACTTCATTTACGGCCTTTGGACGGTTGACTCTCTGTCTAGCATGTTGAGTGGACTCGGCCAAGTCGGTAATGAGTTGCCATGCTTCCTCCGCCGTCCTATACTTTGACAAAGAACTGTTGCTTGAAGCATCCAACAAATTCTTATCTTTCTCCCTCATGCCTTGGCACACATAGCTAAGCAAGACTTGAGTGTCAATCATATGGTTCGGACATGAATCAAGAAGTTTGCGAAACCGTTCCCAATATTCATACAAAGTTTCCATCTCGCCTTGTACAATACATGAGATCTCCTTCCTTAGCTTGTCCGTCATTTCCACGGGCATGAACTTATCAAGGAATTCTCTCCTAAGCAAATCCTAATCGGATACAACATCACTAGGTAAGGTATAGAACCACTCCTTGGCTCTTCCCTCAAGAGAGAAGGGGAAGGCGAACAACCATATAGCCACTTCATCGGGTCCTTCCCGCCTAGTAGTCGAGCATATACCATGAAAGTCCTTGAGGTGTCTAATTGGATCTTGTGCGGGAAGTCCATGGAACTTTGGCAAGAGATTGATGAGAGCGGTCTTGAGTTCAAAGTTTGCATTCAAGTTGGGATGAAGCACATGTAGAGGTTGGAGAACAAAATCCGGTGCACCCGCTTCCTTGAGGGTAACTCTCCTTGGAGTGACCATGTTGTCAAAACCTAGATCAAAAGAAAAACTATTAGTGGTATCAATAGAAGAGTAATTGGTGCCTTCGTTGGATGACGATGATATGGTTGGTGAATTGGTAAAGACCTTTTCACCTTCCTCAAAGACTAACCGCCTCCGAGCTTGCCTAATATGAAGCAAGGTTCTTTCAATTTCCGAATCAAATGGTGCTAAGCTCGGATTTGGTAGTGAATGCGTCATACAATGAAGGAGATAAGAAACTCATGACATCAATTGGTATCTAAGCAAGACTAATCCTAACTAACAATCAAACAAGCAAACAATCAATTAAGAGAGAAATGCAAGCATTCACATATCCACATATTCACACTAACCAATAAAATGGCACATATAAGCAAATCCCCGGCAACGGCACCATTTTGATGAGCGTAAATATCCCTATGCCGGTTAGAAACTAGTAGTGAATCCGATCGTGAGTATAGTCTAACCAACATACGAATACCACATCAAACAATTCTAAAATCTATGACCGAGAATGTTGATCCTGGGTCGTTCTCCCTAGGACTTACTTTAGAATGCGCATCATCGATTAGGAAAGCTTTTATGGTTTTGAGAATTGGTGCAAGAATTCAAACTAGCAAGACAATCAACAATTAATTGGAATAAAAGCCTTGGCCAAGGGTAAGCAATGAAAGTTCTATCATCATAGCTTCCTTCAATTGTGATAGGAGTTGAGTGTTACTTCACTTAGTCAACCTCCTAACAATGGAAGAAAGTCAAGTGAAAGTAACCAACTTGAGTCACAAGTCCTAGTCTCACCCTAGAGAAGTCTAGCTTTAGTGCACTCCAAGTCAATTAGCAATTCTCAATTCATAATCTACAATTAATATCCACTATTCAAGTGTCTCCAATAACTCAACCCCTAGGCCAAGCAAGAAAAATCTACTCCATAGCTAAGGTTGTCATTATCACAAGCAATTGGTAGGCAATTATAGAAAACATGATGTAAGTGAGAGAAGGGAATTGAATCAAGGCTATCTAATCCAAACAATCATCAACAATCATACAATTGAATAAAACCTCAATTCATTAATCCAAATTCAAAGTAGCAAAATAAACCAAATCTAGATCTAAGAAATTGAATCAAAAGAACATCAATTGAGAGTAGAAGGAGAGTAGATCTACACTTGTAGCAAAACAAAAAGTCAATTATCAATGGATCTCACCAAGAACTCCAAGGAAACTTGCAATGGAAGATGAAAACCTAGAGATAAGTTGGAGCTTCTCTCTCTAGAAATAAAATGTAACTAACTTCCCAAAAAAATCTAGAATTATGACTAATTGTCCTAACACTCCTAATCCTTGGTCTTCTTAAGCTTTTTCCTCCAAAATTTGCTCCAAAACAGGGCCTGGGAACCCCCTGTAATCGCTGGGCACGTATTTCATTTAAAAAATCATGTGCGCACATCGACGCGTACGCGTACTGCACGCGTACGCGTCCCTGGTTCCTTTGCAATATTGCGCACAGGCGTGAGGTGCGCGCAAGCGTCATAAGGGGTATGACCCAGCCATATAGGCGCGCCGGCTCCTCGCTCGGCTCCATTGCGCTGGTTCTGGACGAACGCATCCACGCGTATGCGCACGGTGCGCGTGCGCGTGCGTGTGCAAATTCAATTCTTTGATTTTGTTTCATGATCCTTCCATTCATGCATGTTTCCTTCATTCCTCTTAGCCATTTTTGTCCTGTAACTTCTGAAATCACTCAACAAATGGATCAAGGCATCTAATGGTAATTGAGGAGGATTACAACGTATCAATTTTGATGCAAAGAAGCATATTTTCATCTATGAGGAAAAATGGAAAAGAGACACAAAATCATGCAATTTTATATGAATAAGTGTGGAAGATCATTGATAAAACCCTTAGATTCTATGCATGATAAACCCTGAAAATGGGGTTTATCACCAACATGTATCTCAGGATTAGCCAGGACGTCCCAGCCCCTATTTTGAATCTGCTCTTGGATCTCCGGGTATTCATCTTTTTTCAGATTGAACCTAACTTCCGGGATCACTGATCTTCTGCACACAATTTTGAAATAATGATCTGCATGTTCTTTGGTGCAGAAGTTCTCATGCATCCAATGTGGTTTTGGATTGCTTTCTTTCTTCTCTCTTGAAGCGGTTTGTCTTCCTTTGGGTGCCATGAGATTGGTTTGTTTTAACTCAGGGATCACAAAAATCACACCAAACTTAGAGATTTTCTTGCCCTCAAGCAAAATAAAAAGAAAGAAGATGAATAGATAGGGAGAAGGATTCGAATGATGGAGGAAAGGGGATGGCCGAATGTATAAATAAAGGGGGGGGAGGGAATGGGTTCGAAATTTTAGAAAAAGATATGATTTGAAAGATATGATTGATAAAAGATAAACATGATATGAAAAAGAGAAGATTGTTTTCAAAATTTAAGAGATATGAAAAAGATATGAGGAAGTTAGATCTGAATTTTTGTTTATGCATCTAAGAAATAAAAGATAATATGAATGAGTTAAAAAGATTTGAAAAGAAATTGGAAATATGAATGACTTTTGAAAAAGAATTGAGAAGAATTTATAAGATTATGAATTTTTGGGATTGGAAATTGAAAGATGAATATTTGTAACATTTTTATGCAGAAAATTATGAATTAAAACATGAAAATTTGAAAAAATTTGAATTGAAAACGAAATTACCTCCCTCCTGCTATTCTGGCGTTAAACGCCCAGAATGAGCCATTGTGGCGTTTAACGCCCATCTGGTGGCCATTTTGGGCGTTTAACGCCCAGCCAGGTACCCTGACTGGCGTTAAACGCCAGAAATCCTTCTCTACTGGGCGTTTTTCTGAACGCCCAGAATGCTGCCAATTCTGGCGTTAAACGCCCAGAATGGTAGCCATTCTGGCGTTTAACGCCCAAATTTCCTCTTTACTGGCGTTTTAACGCCAGTGAGCCCTTTTTCTCTATGATTCATTTGCTTTATGTTCTGAAATTTCATATCCTTGACTTGTTCATTGAAAAGCATTAATAAACACAAACAACAAAATTAAATGGACTTATATAATTGTTATAAACATCTAATTTCTTTTATAATGGCTGGGTTGCCTCCCAGCAAGTGCTTCTTTACTGTCTTTAGCTGGACTTTACTAAGCTTTTTAATTTAGTCTCAGTTTTGAGCATTCTTGCTCAATATTTCCTTCAAGATAATGTTTGATTCTTTGTCCATTAACAATGAATTTGTTGTCAGAATCAACATCTTGAAGCTCTACATAACCATATGGTGACACACTTGTAATCACATATGGTCCCCTCCACCGGGATTTCAATTTCCTAGGGAACAATCTGAGCCTAGAGTTAAATAGTAGGACCTTCTGTCCTGGCTCAAAGACTCTAGATGACAGTCTTTTGTCATGCCATCTTTTTGCTTTCTCTTTATAAATTTTAGCATTTTCGAAAGTATTGAGTCTGAACTCTTCCAGCTCATTCAACTGGAGTAATCTTTTCTCTCCAGCTACCTTAGAATCAAGGTTTAGGAACTTGGTTGCCCAGTAGGCCTTGTGTTCCAATATCACTGGCAGATGACAGGCTTTTCCATACATAAGCTGGTATAGAGAGGTCCCTATAGGAGTCTTGAATGCGGTTTTGTATGCCCACAGAGCATCATCCAGACTTCTTGCCCAATCCTTTCTACGGATACTTACTGTCCGTTCCAAGATCCGTTTTAGTTCTCTATTTGAGACTTCAGCCTGCCCATTTGTCTGTGGATGATATAGAGTTGCCACTTTATGGTTAATTCCATATCGAACTAGAGTAGAGTCAAGCTGTTTATTGCAGAATGAGTGCCTCCATCACTAATCAGTATCCTAGGGACACCGAACCTACTGAAGATATGCTTCTCGAGGAATTTCATCACTGTCTTAGTATCATTAGTGGGTATTGCAATTGCCTCTACCTATTTAGATACATAGTCTAGCCCACCAGAATATAAGTGATTGAATATGATGGTGGGAAAGGCCCTATGAAGTCAATACCCCATACATCAAACAACTCAATCTCTAAGATCCCTTGCTGAGGCATGGCATAACCGTGAGGCAGATTACCAGCTCTCTGGCAACTGTCACAGTTACGTACAAACTCTCGGGAGTCTCTATAGAGAGTAGGCCAGTAGAAGCCACATTGGATAACCTTTGTGGCTGTTCGCTCACCTCCAAAATGTCCTCCATATTGTGATCCATGGCAATGCCATAGGATCTTCTGTGCCTCTTTTCTAGGCACGCATCTACAGATCATTCTGTCTGCACGCCTCTTAAAGAGATATGGTTCATCCCACAAGTAGTACTTTGCATCAGTAACCAATTTTTTCGTTTGCTGCTTGCTGTACTCCTTAGGTATGAATCTTACAGCTTTATAGTTTGCAATGTCTGCAAACCATGGTACTTCCTGAATGGCAAAGAGTTGCTCATCCAGAAAGGTTTCAGAGATCTCAGTAGAAGGGAGGGACGCTCCTGCTACTGGTTCTATCCGGGACAGGTGATCGTCTACTTGGTTCTCTGTCCCTTTTCTGTCTCTTATTTCTATATCAAACTCTTGCAGAAGCAACACCCATCTTATGAGTCTGGGTTTTGAATCCTGCTTTGTGAGGAGATATTTTAGAGCAGCATGGTCAGTGTACACAATCACTTTTGATCCTACTAAATAAGACCTGAACTTGTCAATGGCATAAACCACTGCAAGCAGCTCCTTTTCTGTGGTTGTGTAATCCTGTTGTGCGTCATTCAAAACACAGCTAGCATAGTAAATGATGTGCAGAAGCTTGTTATGCCTCTTTCCCAACCCTGCACCAATGGCATGGTCACTGGCATCACACATTAGTTCGAATGGTAATGTCAAGTCTGGTGCAGAAATGACTGGTGCTGTGACCAACTTAGCTTTCAAAGTTTCAAACGCCTGCAGACACTCTGTATCAAAGACAAATGGCGTGTCAGCAGCTAGCAGATTGCTCAGAGGTTTTGTAATTTTTGAAAAATCCTTTATGAACCTCCTATAGAATCCTGCATGTCCCAGAAAGCTTCTGATTGCCTTAACATTGCCAGGGGGTAGTAGTCTTTCAATTACCTCTACCTTAGCTTGATCCACCTCTATTCCCTTGTTTGAAATTTTGGGCCCAAGGACAATTCCTTCAGTCACCATGAAGTGACATTTTTTCCAGTTTAAAACCAAGTTAGTCTCTTGGCACCTTTTCAGAACAAGTGCTAGATGGTTAAGACAGGAGCTGAATGAGTCTTCAAATACTGAGAAATCATCTATAAAGACTTCCAAAAATTTCTCTACCATATCAGAGAAGATAGAGAGCATGCACCTCTGAAAGGTTGCAGGTGCATTGCACAGACCAAATGGCATCCTTTTGTAGGCAAATACTCCAGAATGACATGTGAATGCTGTTTTCTCTTGGTCTTGAGGATCTACTATAATTTGGTTGTAACCTGAATAGCCATCCAAAAAGTAGTAGTATTCATGACCTGCTAGTCTCTCTAGAATCTGGTCTATGAATGGTAAAGGAAAATGATCCTTTCTGGTGGCTGTATTGAGTCTTCTGTAGTCAATACACATACACCACCCTGTAACTGTTCTTGTAGGAACCAGTTCATTTTTTTTATTATGAACCACTGTCATGCCTTCCTTCTTGGGGACAACTTGGACAGGGCTCACCCAGGGGCTATCAGAAATGGGATAAATAATCCCAGCCTCTAGTAGCTTTGTGACCCCTTTCTGCACTACCTCCTTCGTGGTTGGATTCAGCCGCCTCTGTGGTTGAACCACTGGCTTAGCATCATCCTCCAATAGGATCTTGTGCATGCATCTGGCTGGGCTAATGCCCTTAAGATCACTTATGGACCACCCAAGAGCTGTCTTGTATGTCCTTAGCACCTGAATTAATACTTTCTCTTCCTGTGGTTCTAAAGTAGAGCTGATGATCACAGGAAAAGTGTCATCTTCTCCCAGAAATATATATTTCAGGGATGGTGGTAGTGGTTTAAGCTCAGGTTTAGGAGGCGTCTCCTCTTCCTGAGGGGTTTTCAGAGGTTCTCTTGTTTTCTCTGGTTCCTCCAGATCAGGCTGAACATCTTTAAAAATGTCCTCTAGCTCTGATTCGAGACTCTCAGTTATATTGACCTCTTCCACCAGGGAGTCAATAATGTTAGTGCTCATGCAGTCTTTTGATGTTTCTGGATGCTGCATAGCTTTGACCGCATTCAACTTGAACTCATCCTCATTGACTCTCAGTTATATTGAACTCTGCATATCTCCCCATTTTGGACGTCAATGAGAGTTCATCCAGTTGCTAGGAAAGGTCTTCCTAAAATAAGAGTTGCACTCTTGTGCTCCACCATTTCTAGCACTACAAAGTCAGTGGGAAAGGAAAATGGCCCAACCTTGATAATCATGTCCTCAATTATGCCTGATGGAATCTTAATAGAGCCATCAGCAAGTTGGAGGCATATCCGGGTTGGTTTAACTTCATCAGTTAAACCAAGCTTTTTTATAGTGGATGCAGTATTAAGTTGATACTTGCCCCAAGATCACATAGAGCTGTCTTGGTACAAGCACCCTCTAATGTGCATGGTATCATAAAGCTTTCGGGATCTTTAAGCTTCTCTGGTAAGCTTTTCAGAATGACTGCACTGCATTCTTCAGTGAGGAAAACTTTTTCAGTTTCTCTCAAATCCTTCTTATGACTTAAGATCTCTTTCATGCACTTAGCATAAGAGGGTATTTGCTCAAGTGCCTCTGCAAACGAAATCTTTATTTCAAGAGTCCTAAGATAGTCTGCAAAGCGGGCAAATTGTTTATCCTGTTCCGCTTGGCGGAGTTTCTGAGGATAAGACATCTTGGCTTTATATTCCTCAACCTTAGTTGCTGCAGGCTTATTTCCTACAGAAGGGGTTGGAGAAGCCTACTTAAGGGGGTTGTTATCAGCACTTGTAGGTGTCTGACCCCTTACTGGCGTTTGAACGCTAGCATTGTGTGCTGTATGGGCGTTTAACGCCACTTTTTCACCCTTTTCTGGTGTTTGAACGCCAGAATCATTCCTCTCTGGGCTCTTACTGTCCTTAGAGGGATTTCGGGTAGTGGGTTGGTCATCTTCTATCAGTTGTTCCTTTCTTGGCTTTCTGCTGCCTTGAGTTGAAACATTCAATGTCTTCCCACTCCTTAACTGAACAGCTTGGCACTCTTCTGTTATCTATTTAGATAGATGCTGTCTTGTCTGGTTCAATTGTGCTTCCATATTCTTGTTGGCATTTTTAGTGTCTTGTAGCATCTCTTTAAATTCTGCTAACTTTTTTGTTATAAGAAGCAATTGCTGATTGAGTTCAACAACTTGTTCTTGAGGACTAAGTTCAGTGGATAGTGCTTTAGCCTCTTCTTTCATGGAGGACTCACTACTTAAGTACAGATGCTAATTTTTAGCAACTGTATCAATGAGCTCTTGAGCCTCTTCAATTGTCTTTTTCATATCTATAGATCCACCAGCTGAGTAGTCTAGAGACATCTGGACTTTTTCTGTCAGCCCGTAGTAGAAGATGTCTAACTGCACCCATTCTGAAAACATTTCAGAGGGGCATTTCCTTAGCATCCCTCTATACCTCTCCCAGGCATTATAAAGAGATTCGTTATCTTCTTGTTTAAAGCCTTGGATGTCCAGCCTTAGCTGTGTCATCCTTTTTAGAGGGAAATATTGATTCAGGAATTTGTCTGATAACTGTTTCCATGTTCTTATGCTTGCTGTGGGTTGGTTATTTAACCACCTCTTAGCTTGATCCTTTACAGCAAATGGAAACAGTAATAATCTGTAGACATCCTGATCTACTTCTTTATCACGTACTGTGTTAGCAATTTGTAAGAACTGTGCCAGAAACTCAGTAGGTTCTTCCTGTGGAAGACCAGAATACTGGCAATTTTGATGCACCATGATAATGAGTTGAGGGTTTAGCTCAAAACTACTGGCTCTGATGGGGGGTATACAGATACTACTCCCATATGAAGCAGTAGTGGGGTTAGCATATGACCCCAGAGTCCTTCTGGACTGTTCATTTCCATTTAGGTCCATGATGGAGAACGGGAGATGATGTGGATTGCAAATAAGCTATATTTTTGTTTTTATTTAATTTAATTAAGGATAAACCGAATAAAAAGGAAATAAGATAAAATAAAATAATTTTGAAAATAGAATATAAGTTTCGAAAACTAAAAGAAAAAATAAAATAAAATAAATTTGAATACTAAAATGGCTAATTAATTAAAAAGATTTGAAAAATTTTGGATATAATTTTCGAAAATTGAAGAAAGAGAAAGTGGTTAGGGAGTTTGGAAAAAGATATGTCTTAAAATTAAAGATACTTGTAAAAGTAAATAAATAAAAGAAAAGATTTGAAAAAGATATGATTTTAAAATTTGAAGATTGAAACTTTCTCAACAAGGAAACACCAAAAATTTTTTAATCAAAATAAAAAAATGGTACAAGTAATTCAAAAATTATGAATAAGAAAAGAAAAAGATTTTGAAAAATTTTATAGAGGATTTTCGAAAAATATAAAAAAAGAGAATTGAAAAATATTTAAAAAGATAAATTTTAAAATTGAAATTCTAACTTGACTAACAAGAAACTACCAAATTTTAAAAAATGTTGACTAAGTCAACATAGGTAATTCGAAAATGATAAGTAATTAAAGGAAAAGATTTTTTTTTTTTTTGAATTTAATGAGGAAAGAGAAAAACAATAAAATGACACCAAACTTAGAATTTTTAGATCAAAACAAAGAAAACAACTAAGAAAACTTTGAATGTCAAGATGAACACCAAGAACACTTTGAAGATCAAGATGAACACCAAGAACAAATTTTGGAAATATTTAAGAAAATAAAAACACAAAGGACACCAAACTTAAAGATTTTTATATTTTGGATACTAATAATTCGAAAATGCACAAGAAAAATAAGGAAAGACACAAAACAAGAAAAACTAAAGATTAAACAAGGAAAATAAACAAGAACAGCTTGAAGATCAAGAAAGAACAAGGAACATAGAACTCGAAAATATAAAGAATAAAAAGAACATGTAATTCGAAAATTTGAAGGAAAATAAAAACGTGCAATTGACACCAAACTTAAAACATGAAACTAAACTCAAACAGAAGACTCAATTATTAGTTTATTGGTTTTTATCTATTTATTTAGAAAATTTCGAAAAAAATCTAGAAAAGAAAACAATGATTTTAAAATTTTAACAAAAAACAAAAATAGAAGACGCAATTTTAGTGACTCTAAACCAAAAAGATAAATTTTTCCTAATCTAAGCAACAAGATAAACCGTCAGTTATCCAAACTCGAACAATCCCCGGCAACGGCGCCAAAAACTTGGTGCACGAAATTGTGATCACACTTTTCACAACTCCGCACAACTAACCAACAAGTGCACTGGGTCGTCCAAGTAATACCTTACGTGAGTAAGGGTCGATCCCACGGAGATTTTCGGCTTGAATCAAGCTATGGTTATCTTGTAAATCTTAGTCAAGAGATTAATGATTAAATTGATTTTGTTTATAAAAAGTAAATAACATGAAATAAATGTTACTTGTGGTTCAGTGATGAGGAACAGGTTGAGGTTCCGGAGATGCTCTGTCATCTGAATCTCTGCTTTCCTAATGCCTTCTTCTCCAAACACGCATGGCTTTCTTCAATGGCAAGCTGTATGATCCTCTCGGATGAAAAATACCAAGTACGGTTTCTGCACGGCTAATCAACTGTCGGATTTCTCCTCTCGGATGAAAAATACCAGGTACAGCTGCCGCACGGCTAATCATCTGTCGGTTCTTACTAGCGTCGGAATAGGATTTCTCTATCCTTTTGCACACTGTCACTGCGCCCAACATTCGTGAGTTTGAAGCTCGTCATAGTCATCCCCTCCCAGATCCTACTCGGAATACCACAGACAAGGTTTATACTTTTCGGATCCCAGGAATGCTGCCAATTGGTTCTAGCCTTTACCACGAAGGTTCTAACCTTCAGACTCGGTCCGTGGATTAGAGACCCAAGAGATACGCACTCAAGCTGTCGCCCAATGACTACGTTGAGCTCAAATAGAACGGGAGTGGTTGTCAGGCACGCGTTCATAGGTTTGAGAATAATGATGAGTGTCACGGGTCATCATATTCTCTATATTGAAGTACGAGTGAGTATCTTAGAATAGAATCAAGCGTGATTGAATAGAAAACAGTAGTAATTGCATTAATCCATTGAAACACAGCAGAGCTCCTCACCCCCACCTATGGGGTTTAGAGACTCATGCCGTAGAAGATACAATGTGAAATGTAAATTGTCATAAGTTACAAAATGAATCTCTAAAAGTAGTTTTTATACTAAACTAGTAACTTAGGTTTACAGAAAATGAGTAACTAAGTATAGACAGTGCAGAAATCCATTTCTGGGACCCACTTGGTGAGTGTTTGGGCTGAGCTCTCAAGCTTTCACGTGCATATGCCTCAATTTGGAGTTAAACGCCACCCTGGGTGCCAAAATGGGCGTTTAACGCCAAGAATTATGCCAGTTCTGGCGTTTTACGCCAGAAAGTTTTTGGCTGGCTTTCAACGCCAGTTTGGGCCGTCAAATCTCGGGCAAAGTATAGACTATTATATATTTTTGAAAAGCCCAAGATGCCTACTTTCTAAAGAAATTGAGAGCGCACTAATTGGGCTTCTGTAGCTCCAGAAAACCCACTTCGAGTGTAGGAGGGTCAGAATCCAACAGCATCTGTAGTTCTTTTTCAGCCTCTGAATCAGTTTTTTGCTCAGGTCCCTCAATTTTAGCCAAAAAATACCTGAAATTATAGAAAAAATACACAAACTCATAGTAAAGTCCAGAAATGTGATTTTTGCATAAAAACTAATAAAAATGTAATAAAACGTAACTAAAACATACTAAAAACTACCTAAAAACAATACCAAAAAGGGTTTAAATTATCTGCTCTTCACAAATCATAAGTAATCAAATCCCAATCTTTTGGTGATTTGATTTCTCTTAACTTTATCAATTTCCAATCTCTTGATCTAATTGCTCATGAGAAGAGATAAAGATTGGTCTCTAATTTAAAGCCACACAATTTTATGAATCAAGTTATGGGTTGATTATATGTCATGTATCAATCCAAATCCAAATTCATAACCATTGAGAGAAAGATTCAAGCATCAATTATATGATCCTTTGTCAAGCTCATATAGAATTCAAGTTGGATTCAAATTTTTTCTCAAGATATTTGAATCCTTGAGATGAAGAATGAAGATTCTTTCTAAAGAAACAATAAAAGAAGAATTGAAGATGAAGATTCAAACATATCAATCCATTAAATTGTAACAGAGCTTTTTTTTTCAATGAAGAGAATTGGAAGCTCATAACTAACAAAATTACAAAAGTAGTGCAAAAAAATGGAAGGGGAGAAGAGAATGAGGTGAGGAGCAGAGTCTGAAGACTCCCCCCAGATGGTCTGTAAAGAAGTGTTCTATGGCTCTATTTATAAGCTACCTAAATTACAAATTCAAATGAAATTCAAATTACAATCAAATACAAACTTCCTAATTAAATCTAGATGATTCTTGTGGCCTTGATTGGTTGTGAATTGTGACTTGCCTTGCATGGAATTATGTTGAGCTTGTGAAGTTTTGATTCTCTTCTTGGAAGCTTGAAAAATTGAAGAATAAATGAAGGAATTGGGGTACTGGAAGTGGTTCAATATGGAGTGTCATTGAAATGGCACTTTGGTGATACTTTGGGCTTTTGAAGGTTTGGAACTCTCCTTGGAAAGTTGGCCCGGCATGCCACTTTACTTCACACTCCAGTCCACACGCCAGCCTTGCAACGCTAAAAGATGGGGTTGTTTGCATCCCAAAATGAATGCCCATTATTAACTATTATATATCATTGGAAAGCTATAGAAGTCAAATTTCTAACGCTACTGGAAGCTTGTCATTTAGATCTCGCAAGCGCAAGTTATGCTCTTTCGAGGGTGAAGAGGTCAGTCTGGCGTGTTTACAAGTTTAAAGGCGTGTGAAATTCTACACGACGGCTACATGCCAGCTTTGTAATGCAGAAAAATTAGTAATTTTCATCCTCAATTTCAGTGTTTATTATAGACTATTATATATCATTGGAAAGTTCTGGAAGTCATCTTTCTAATGTCGTTGAAAGCGCATCATTTGGATCTCTATAGCTCATGTTATGCTCTTTCGAAAGTGAAGATGTCAGTCTAGCGGAATTGTGGCCTAGTGTGCCACTTCCCTTGCACGCCCTCCACACGCCCAGATTGCAGAAAATTGTCCACTAGAAAGTTGGCCCAGCATGCCACTTCTCAGGAACGCCAGTTCCCACACCAGGTTGAGGTAGAATGAGGCTCGACGACGTGCGGTTCTTGGCACTAGTGGCTGAGCTTCATTCAGACAAGGGAGGGCCATGTCCCCCAAACTTTTTATAAAAAAATTAGTAGTACTTCATCAAAAATGAAAAATAGTTCAATTGGTTTAAATGCTTTACTATAACTTGAAGTATCCAAGTTCAATTCCCATCTCATACATTTATTGTATAATAATTTTTAGTGAGTGGGCCTTTGTTAACTTTACAACACATCAAAATTAAAAGATAAAATCAAATCAAATCAAAAAAATTATCTAACAAAAAAAATAAGAATAACAAAAATCATCTAATAATCAAATCAAATAAAAAAAGGTCATCTAATAAAATAAAAGATATCTAATAATCAAATCAAAAGATAACCTTTGCTTCTCAAAACACGCTACTGCTACTGCCTTTGCTTTGCTTCTCTATTCAACAAACAACACTCCCTTTATCTTTGAGTTCAAATATAAAAAATTAGGTATTTTTTATTTATTTAATTTAATATTATTTTATATTTTACTATTTATTTAATTTAATTTTTTATATGATAAAAATATTATAATATTTAATAAGTATTGATATTATGTATTTTGATAAATTCATAAAAAAATTCAATAAATATTATAAATTTTAATATTTATCCTTCTAACTTTTTTTTTACATATTTTACAGAATATATATTCAAATTTTTATACAAAATAATGATGAAAAATCAAAGAATTGATGCATTTTTTAAGAGGAAGGCTAATATTCAAGAAGGAGAACATATAACTTTTACAATATCAACACCTGTAGATAGTTCTTCTACTATAATGAATCACGAAGAAAGTGAGATGCAACCTTCAAAAGTTCAAAGAATTGCATCTGATGAGTTTGATCTTAATTCTTTGGAACGAGACCCTGGAAAACGGCTTCAAATTTGGCAATATCGCCCAAACCAGAGAGATGAGGTTAGACGAGCTTATCTTAAATGGGGTCCATATCAAAAGCATCTTGACAATTATCTTCTATCTGGTACGAAGCATCCAAGACGATTTTAATATGCTTGGTTTGGTATTTTTTCTTTATGGTTAGAGTATTCACCTTCTGAAGATGCTGCATATTGTTTATTTTGTTATTTGGTTAGCAAAAAACCCAGTGGACATAATGGGTCAGATATTTTTATTAGTAAAGGGTTTAGAAATTGGAAAAAAGTTAATGATGGAAAGAATTGTGCTTTTCTTAAACATATTGGAGATCCTTGCTCACCACACAATAATGCAGTTGGAGCATGTCTAGATTTATTGAATCAGGCAAGTCACATCCAAAATGTAATTGAGGATCATACTTCTGAGGAAATTCAAAAGAATCGATTGCGTCTAAAATCCTCCATTGATGCAACTCGTTGGCTTACATTTCAAGCTTGTGCTTTCAGAGGCCATGATGAGACTCCAGAATCAAAAAATCGAGGTAATTTTCTTGAAATGATAAAACTCATAGCATCTTACAATGATGAAGTTGCAAGAACTGTGTTAGAAAATGCTCCATATAATGCTAAATATACTTCACATCAAATTCAAAAAGAAATCTTGCATATACTCTCAAACAAGGTGAGAAAGCATATTTGTGAAGAAATTGGAGATTTCAAGTTTTGCATTGTAGTAGATGAAGCTCGTGATGAATCCAAAAGAGAACAAATGGCACTTGTTTTGAGATTTGTTGATATACATGATTTTATTCAAGAGCGTTTTCTTGATCTTGTACATGTCAAAGATACTATATCATTAACTCTAAAACAAGAATTGTGCGGCATTCTTTCTCGACATGGTCTTGATGTCTCTAATATTCGTGGTCAAGGATATGATGGCGCCAGCAACATGAGAGGAGAATGGAATGGGTTACAAGCATTATTCTTAAAAGATTGTCCTTATGCTTACTATATCCATTGTTTTGCTCACCGATTACAACTTGCATTAGTTGCTGCATCAAGAGAAGTTATTCCTGTGCATCAGTTTTTTTCAAAATTGACTTTCATCGTCAACATCATTTGTTCTTCTAGTAAGCGACATGATGAGTTACATGCTGCCAAGACAGATGAAATTATCCATTTATTAGAGATTGATGAACTTGAAACTGGTAAAGGGGCAAATCAAATTGGTACTTTGAAACGAGCAGGTGATACTCGATGGAGTTCTCATTTCTCTTCTGTTTGCAGTTTGATAAATATGTATGGTGCAATGTTGACTGTTTTACAAAAGATTATTGTTGATGGATCAACTTATTCTCAGCGTGGTGATGCAGATAGTGCTTACAATACCCTAACCTCATTTGAGTTTGTATTGATCTTGCATTTGATGAAAGATATGATGGGAATAACTGATATTCTTTGTCAAGCTTTACAAAAGAAGTCTCAAGACATAGTTAATGCTGTGCAACTAGTTCATTCTACAAAAACACTTATCCAAAGCATGAGAAATGACAGATGGGAGGAATTATTAAAAAATGTGAAATTATTTTGTGAGTAACATGATATTCTAATTCCTGATTTAACTACTTCTTATGTTGTAAGGCAAGGACGCTCGCGTCACCAAAAAGATCACATTACAGTTGAGCATTATTTTAGAGTGGAGATATTTTTAGTCACAATTGATAAGCAATTACAAGAGTTAAATAGCAGATTTAATGATCAAGCAATGGATCTACTAAGTCTGAGCTCTACTCTCATGCCTAAGGATGCTTACAAAAATTTTGACATTGCTAAGATTTCTACTCTTGTTGATAGCTACTATCCCGAAGACTTTACTGAACAAGAGAAGATTAATTTGCCTTTTCAGCTTCAGCATTTTATTCTTGATATTCGTCAGCATCCAGAAATGAAGAATTTGTCAACTATTCATGAACTGTGTAGATGTTTAGCAGAAACAAAAAAGTCAAAAGTGTATTACTTGATTGATAGATTATTTGTCTGATATTAACTCTTCCAGTTTCGACAGCTACTACAGAGCGATCATTTTCAGCAATGAAAATAATAAAGACAAGGTTAAGAAACAAGATGGAGGACGACTTTCTTGCGGATAGTTTGGTTATTTACATTGAGAAAGAAATTGCTGAAAAGTTTAGTTCTGACTCAATTATTGAAGATTTTAAGTCATTAAAAACTCGAAAAGTACCATTATAAACTATTTTATATTTTTTATCTGTAGAATTATTTATTTATTATCTTATTAGTAACAGACTTAAAGAATAATTATATTTAGGGTAAAGTATATTTTTTGTCCCTGAAGTTTGACAAAATTTTCAAAAATACCCCTAAGTTTTATTTTGTTTCAATTTTGTCCCAAAAGTTTTTGATTTGCATCAAATGTACTCCTGACGACTAATTTTTCAAAAAATTTAAGACTAATTCAACAACAATTTCATAAGAACAACCCTCAGCACAAGCAAATCAAGTATAATTTTCATGCATTATTGTTACATTAGTCTTAAATTCTATGAAAATTTAGCCGTCGAGAGTATATTTGATGCAAATCAAAAACTTTTGGAACAAAATTGAAACAAAATAAAACTTAGGGATATTTTTGAAACTTTTGTCAGAAACAAAAAATATACTTTACCCTTATATTTATAAATTTTATTTTAATATAAATATTATTATTAAATTTTTATATTAAATTTTTGGCCCCTAAAATTTTGGTTCAAGCCCCGCCAGTGCTTAGCACGCCATTCACACGCCAGAGACACGCCATAATGAAGGGAATTGTGGGCTTGAGGGCGTGTATTCCTTGCCACGCCCAGCGATATGCCACGCCCATGCCCTTCACACTTGGTTCCACACTTGATTTGCATGCCCTACACACTTTCTTCACACGCGAAACCCACTTGCTTCCCACTTGCTTCACACGCCAGACACACTTTGTTCACACTTGCTTCACATGGTTTAAAGTGTGTCTAAAATTTCAAAGCGTGTCTAAAACCTTTTTTTTTCTTTTTTTAAGCTTGTGTTGTGTTTTTTGCTTTTTTTTTTTTTTATTTTTTATAATATTCCATCAAATTAAAGGGATTAAAATAATATTTAACTTAAACACAAAAATACTTCTATAATTAAGCATTATGAATTGATTCTTATATGAAAAAACATAGAAAAAAGCATTATGATGCGCATGCATCATGGAGCTTGCACCATTTGGTTTTCTTTTAAGCTTCAAAAAGTGTCATGAAAGACTCCAGAATTTCCTACAAGTGTTGCTTGAGTGATAGGTCCAAAATAACAATAAAAAAAAAATAAAAATAACCTTTACAGGATTAGGGTTTTACTTCATGTGGCGCAGTGGTGGTTCCAACTGGTTCCGCCGGTTATCGGCGGCGGCGCGGCGCTACGCTGATGACGAAGGCGATTGGCTCTACTCCTCGGAATGGTGGGGCACGGACTATGACTGCGGCCACTCCGTTCTCCAATCAAATTCCGGCAAGGGAAACGGCGTCGTATCTGTCGTCGCACATCCTTCCTCCAAACCCGTTAGTTTTCGCACTTTCCCAACGCTAATTCTGATTTCTCCTTAAGTTGTGCTTGGATCCCAAAATAATTTGAAATTCAGTGAAAGTAGACTAAATTAAAGATATTCAAGTCTCTCTTTTGGTAACATGTATTTGAACAGTCGAATTCGTGGGTCATGGATAAGAGAAATTAAGATGCTTTAATTAGTAATTTCTTTGTGTTTTAAATTCCTTGAAAATAAAAATGGTGAAAGTGCTTCATCAAATCAAAACTTGGGGTGTGAACTACTTTAAATTCCGGGCAATTGTCCCACCCAGTAAAGAGAGGGATAAGTCGTATCAAAATACTACGTATTTCTGTTAACCGTTTGAGATTTGTGCATGATTACATTAACGGAACTTGGTTGGGATTGACTCGGTTTCAGAGTAGAATGCATTGGCCTAGTGTAGAGCGATGGCTGCAGCAGAGGTGGGAGCAGGTACATGTGGGATACGGGGATGGAGGGAATCTGAGGGTGCTTGGATATGAGTGGCGCGTGCTCCGGTTCAACCATGTTACCCGCCAGAGCACTGCAAAAGTCATGGCTGTTTACAATGAGGATAAGCCAGAATCTGTCTATCTAATACAGCAACCTCATTGCTTGGCCGTTCCATGTACATTCCTCAACCATTTTCTATACTGAAAATAATTCTTTTGAGTTACTTTCTGATAATATCTAGTAATTGGTTTGGGATTTTGGTGAATTAGCTTGGCCTATAAAGGTGAAAAAAACAAAAAGATCTTTTACATAATTTTTCAAAGGGGGAGGTGCTTGATTGGTTGATCGTATAGGTATTTATTTAGTGATTGCTATACGACATGCTGATTTTTAAGATAAGAGAAGCTGCTAGGAAGAATGCAATTTAGTTGTGTATTATATGTCTAAATCGACTAAATTCAAGGTTAAGTATTGGATTTAACTAAATCTAACCTTGACTTGTGAAGAACTTTGAGAATTAAAAGAAATCTTGTGCTCTGGTATGTGGACTGTGGTTTCCGAGGTCAATCAAATGATCCTTATTCAAGGTTTTATATATCTATATATGGGTTCTTGTGTGATGTAGTATATTTGTGGCTTGGACAATTCTATGATGAAGAGGTTTTATTGTGAACAGAATGAAGAGGAGTGTATAATCAGCTTTAAAAAATTAACAAAAATAAAATGATATATTCTCCTAGATAGGTATTTAACTATCTGTCAAAGAGAATCTTCATCTCTTCACCATTTTTTCTCTTCGTCATAGCATGCACCTTTTGGCTTGGATCTGAGTGAAATTTGCTTTTTGTTTGGTATCTACCATCTATTTGGGAGGCTGCAGGCACAGACTATAGCATTAAATTTGTGAAAATCAATTTAGTTAGTTGCTTTTGAATAGTTTTATTATTGAGCTTATTCCTATCTTCCTTTTTATTTTATTTTATTTTTTTTGTTGGTGTGTGTGTTCTGAGATGACAATTTATACTGTCAGTTCTAATAAGATTTGCTTAATGCATGTCACTTGAATGATCTGGGCCATTTATGCTTGGTAACTAGTAGTTAGCATATGGGCAATCAATCTCCTAGATTTTGATGTTTTTATTGGTTATATAATTTTCCAGTAACTTGTGAGGTAATTTATTGGTCATGGTTCTTGAATTTTTATTTTTTGTTTCTCGCTGCCCTTATAGTAGATGTTCACTTCCTGTTCAATTAAATGTTAACTGTTCTTTTAATTTATGTTGTTCCATGTTGCAGATTTGAAGAGTATGGTATCTAGTGGGTTGACTACTTTAGCATCATGTAATTATGAGATTAACAGTGCACTGCAAGGAAAGAAAAATATGCACATTTTATGCATCGGACATGGTGGGGGGAGTTTACCTCTGTTTTTGGCTAGTAAAATCCAAGGTGAAAATTTTAGTTTTATAGCTTTTCTCTGTATTTATTGGTAGCTTGAAATATCCAAGAAAATTATTGTTGAGTGGGAAAAAAGCTATATTTCTTGATGTTTTCCAAACTGATTAGCTCTGGAAAATTTACTGTTGGATAGCAATTTCAATAGATAAGGCAAAGTGTGAGTCGATTCAAAATGAAAGAATTATCATAAATATTCTTTACATATTGCCTTCGCATGTAACTTTTAAAAGTTAAAAGAAAAAGTATTTTTTGTTTTACCTAATACAAAATAATAATTTATGCTTTTGAAAAATTCAAGCGTTTCTCCAATAAGCACCCACATATTCTATTGCCATAATGGCAATCCCTCATTCCTCTCTCCCCTTACAAGTTATTAGGCCCTAAGATTTCACTGAACCCTCCAATATTCTGATTTTGAGTAATTTCTAAACTGCTCCTGAATTTTTTTTTGGCTTAAAAACTTGAAGTCCATTGGGAAATTTGTCTCTAATCCTAGCAGCTAAACTGTTGGTGGTAGAGACGTAGAGAAGAGAGGCTCTAGAATCATCCTATATGCAGAGTAAATAAGTTTCTTGCTTATCGTGATCAGTATTTCCTAAGCAATATGAGATCCGTGATTCAATGTAGCTTTCATTTGTAAGTAATTTTACATGCTTATCTAAAACAATGTGCTTTCGTGAAGTAACTTCAGTTGACGATGTTCTTCCTTTCACACCTGTCTAATTTTCTGTCCACTTTTCAGGTGCCATTGTCCACATAGTTGAAATTGATCCCCTTGTTATCTCGGCATCAATTCAAGCCATGGGGTTCCCAGCTTTCTCACTTATGACACAGTCAGGTTACCGAGCTTTCACAAAACCTGATGTCATTAATGAAGTTATGTGGAAAGGAACTCATGAAAGGCTTTACCTCTACGAAGCAGATGCAGAGGAATTTATTACTAAAAGCAACAACCTATATGATATGATCTTTATTGATGCTTATGATGGTGATGATATATTTCCCCACAAGTTCTGGAACCCAGATTTGCCATTTCTAAAAGCCCTTAGTAGTAGGCTCCATCCAAAGCACGGCACTGTCGTGGTGAACCTGCATTCGGACTCTGATGTCTTGAACAATGTTGGATCTTTCCCATCTGAACTGGAGCTAGTCTTGCCTATGGGAAAGTATGTATATCAAGTTTGCCGTGCATACAAGGATGTGGTTTTAGGTACGGGAAACTCAGGCAAAGAAAAAGGGGGCCATGGCCTTGCTTTCACTGTTGCAGTACCTTGGGTCTGTAATACGTCCCTGGTTGTGTGTAGAGGTTTCTCTCTAGATAGTGAGTATATCAACAGGAATTTGATTGTGAATGCACTCATATCTAAATCCCTAGAACTGGAACATGTTTTGGACTTGCCATTTCCATGCTTGGAATACTTAAAAAAAGGTTTTGTTCTGGTTGAGTAATTTGTTTTCCAAAATATAGGTGGTCATTGATAATTAGTTCTCTTATCCTTGTTTGCTTATTTGCTCCCTTCTGTGCTTGTGTTTCAATGGAAAATATTTTAATTCCATACTTCACTTCTCACATATTTTCCCATAAAATAAATAATCATTAGAGTAATGAGACTCTGGAAAACAAAATAACTAAACTTTGTTATAATAAAAGAATCAACTTTTATATTATTATAAACAAATTTTTTTTTTAAACACCAAGAATATATTGGTTGATTGGTGGCCTATGTTTCATATTCATGTATCATGGTTGAGTGTGATACATGTATTTTGGATGACTAAATTTCCAAAATGGTCATTCGGATTCAGTTTGTACACTAATTATACTCGAGTTTTCAATTACACCAATTTGGACTTCTGAGATTGAATTTTGAGCTCCATAATAGTCCTCCGGTCCATTTTCAACATGATTCAGCAGTTGAGATGATGAGTTGCCACAATCACTGCCACTCTAGCATTAATAACGGCTAGCTAATATGGGAATGTGGTGATGATGCTCCATAGTAATCCCTGTTTGCATTTATAAACCCTAGAACCCCTATCTTCTTCTTGTACCTCTGCTTCTTCTATTCCGTTATCTCCATCTTTTTGCTATTCTTATTCTTCTTCCAACTCTAGTATTGGTTGTAACCAACCTTTTGCAGAAGTGTACAGCAAGGAGTTTGAGCCGCTCGTCTTCAACCGAGAACTGGACAAGAACATCAGTGCGAACAAGGTCTGGGAAGGTGCAATTTACCAAACCTTGCACCCTCCCTAAACACTGAGAAATCTCATCAGCATCCTTATCTTCATCCAGCTCATCTTCAAAGATCGGTGGAGTTTTCATCTCTAATAAATGCCATAAATTTGCACCATCAGAATCAACCCCCGGATCATAAGCATTATAGTCTTCAACCCTTGCATCTCCTACAAACCCAAATCAACTTGATCTGAAATAATGCATCATCCTCAGCTATTATCTTCTCCTTTCCCTTCAACTTAACTCAATGACTATGACTAAACCAAAAATCAACATTTTGCATATCATGTTTAGTTAAAAAAAAAATTTCCCTTGTTCTATTAATAAAAAATAGAACATTTTAAAAACCCCCACCGTAACAGAAGAACATCTGAAACCCTAAACCTTCAACAACAACGAAAACACCCCCAACCACATACAAAAAAGAAAACCAACTAAACCCTTGGATCATCTATGATTACCAAAAAAAATAAAAAATAAAAAAATAATTGCACTATATATTAACCTCGATGACAACAACAATGGTGCTTCCTTTTCTTCACACGGACTCGGCGAACTCAACGGCGACATTAGCATCCCCACAAAACTGCCCGAACTTGCACAACCACACCACCACACTAAGCCTTCACTATTGTCAAAAGAAGATATAGACAACGGGTTAAGTGTTGGAGAAAAGAAGGAAAAGAATTGTGAATGATCAAAACACATATGCCTCCAAGGTTTTGTTTTTCTCGTTCACGTAAAACGGTGATGTTTTCATCTCACCAGGCACTAATAGGCTAATTTTTTTTATATTGACTAAATATATGTGTAATACATTATTATTGGAAGATTATGTGTTTTTTTTTATATGGTGTTTTATTTAAATTGGACGGTCCGATTTGTTTGAAGAGAAAAATAAACTACAAATCGGAGGGTCCGATTTGTTTGGGAAAAAAATAAACTACAAATCGGAGGGTCCGTTTTGTATTTTTATTTTTTTTTTAAAATAAAAATCGGACGGTCCGATTTCAACATTAAAAATTTTTTTATTTTCGAAATCATAAATCGGACCGTCCGATTTGTGATTGTTTGTTTAAAAAAAAAAATAAAACAAACAAATCGGTGCATCCGATTTGTACATCCCATACCAATGTGAAACACATCTCTGCTCACAGCTTCTTGTTATACACCTTTCTCTCTCACACATAAAAAATAATAAGCGACACTAATACCTTAAACGTTGTTGTATGACACATCCAGCGTGGCAATGGTTGTGCCACATCAGCACTCTGATTCGCTGAGTCATATCCGAAATGGGCCTAAGGACTATTATGGAGCTTAGAGTTCAATCTCAAGGTCCAAATGGTGAAATTGAAAATTCAAGAGTATAATTGGTGTACGAGTCCAATACGAAGAACTACTTTAAAAATTTAGTCATTTTGGATAAATTAGATAAAATCATCAATGATTAAGATTAAAACATATGTACATATTATTTTTGAGAAAACTACGAAAATTTCATTCTAAAATAGGAAAAAGATATTTTGGAAGTTCAATGATTGTGGTCTAAAGAAATGTAATAGATTGAGGAGATATAATTCTGTTTATGTTACTTATTCGGTTTGGCAGTTCCAAACCTAGATAAAGAAAGAGGGTATGTTCCGTCATCGACAACCAAAATAAAAATTTAGTTAAATCTTCATAATAAGGACCAAATATTTTATTGTCCTAAACATAGATTATCACCCCAACATGTTGTATGGCTCACGTACAGTATCAAATAAGTAATAATCGTTGTATCGGTGCTCTAATATAATGCAAAACAAGTAATGATTTTCACATTTTTGTGAACGGACAAGGATAAATAAGTTAGTTCATCAACAAAGAGATAAAAAAAAAAAAAGAAGATACAAGTAAAGGCATAGACAACATACATGAAATATAGGCATACTAATAAAAAAATGGAAAAGTCTAGAGGGCCAGCAACTTTTATGTTTTCTGGCCAGCACTTAACCATCAAAATAATAGTAAGTGATTTTCCACCATCAGATGTAATCTCACACCATTAAAAATACTATTGATGGCCAATTGATGGTTACAAAACACCAAAATTGCTGGCCCTCAAGCATTCCTCTAAAAAAATTTATGAAAGTGGTGAACACTTTGACAAAGAAAAAGAGTAACATAATGTGCTTGGAAGAAACAAAATAGGTGGGGATGGAGGGAAGGGAGTTGGATATGTAACGATCCAATTTTCAGTATGTCATGATCATACTGAAAATCGAGTGCTACCAACTTGCTTTCTTAAAACTTAGCTAATAATTATTATTAAACCTGTAATCGAGTTAGCATATAATCGATTTTTTTAAACGAAAAATAAATGTTTGCGACAAATTAAACAGACACAAAGAAGAATACGGAAATAAATAAAGCAACACACAGGATAATATAATAATCAAGGTTTTGAAAATCGAACCGGTCAAGTGACCAGTTTAGCGGTTTAATGGTTCAACCGAGGTTGAACCGTAGTTAAACCGGTTTAATTAAATATTAAATAAAATCTTTAAAAATTTAATTATTTCTAAATAAAATTTAAAATAAAAATTTTTTAATTAACTTCTAACAAGTTCTTACTGAGATAATGAACAACAATTCTCAAAACAAATAAGCAGAATCCAAACCCACCAAACTAATTATGCAGAAACAAGTTTCTAGAATTTCAGAAAACAAAGAAAAGAAGAGTACTTGAGAGTACTTGAAAAAAAAATTAGAAACTAATTAATTGTGACTAATCAGTAACAAACAAAAAAGTGAGAGAAGCCCACATCAAAATCACATACACATAGGTCATAAGAATTAACAACAATGCATTCAGGACACAATTGATAACCAAAGAACAAGTGCAAACAAATTAAGTTCTAGGGATTCCAATTTCCACAACAGTAAGAAAGAAAATATTTCTCATACTGACAACAGTAGGAATTCAAAAATTGAACTCTACATTAAAAAAAAATAAACAGATCTCAGATCGATGGAGTAGTGGGTGAACGGAAAGGAGAGGTGGATCTCAGATTTGGCCGCCGTGATAACGCTGGATCTCAGATCGGGGGAGCTGTAAACTTGCTGGCTACTGTTAGTAATTAAAAACTCAAATCAGGGAAGAACGACCAGGTTAGAGTCGAAGAGTTTACCGCCGACGACATTGAAGAAGCATGCAATGACACTCGCCGCGGAGAACGGAGAGGCGAGCAGAGAGGCGATTTGGGCGGCGAGCCAGCGACAGAGACGAAGTAAACAAACCGGAGATAGAGGGATGTGGGTGGGGTGATCAACGCTGGTTGCTTTAACGAGGAGAGGAGGAGCCGAGGAGTGCTTACCGTAGAGGTGAGTCGACAAGATGAGCAGAGGCCGGAGACTGAAAAGCCGAGACGACAAGATGAGCGATGTGCGACTGATGAGAGGACTTTTGTGTGGTCTAGAAATTTGTGGATAAATCCTCGTTGCAAGTATAGTTTCTAAACCTTCAAAAGTCCTTTCATACAAACGTTTTGGTTGTCACAAGTAACAAACCCCTTTAAAATTGATAACCGAGTATTTTAAACCTCGGGTCGTCTTCTCAAGGAATTGCAGGGAGGTATGTTCTTATTATTGGTTATGAGTTTGTAAATTGGGGTTCTGGAAGTAAGGAGGGAATATGTTATATGACAAGTAAAATAAAATAATAATAATAAAATCTCTTGGCAAGGTATAAGAATCGGAATTCCTATCCTAGTTATCCTTATCAGGTGTGAATAGAATTGGGTTTTAATCCCACTTGGTCAGCCTTTATTAAACAAAGGAAGGTTAAGTGGACTGATCTGCTTGATTCTCAAGTCCTAGTCAACTCCTGTGGAGAGACTAGTATTAGAGCAATCCTAGCTCAAGCAGAATCTACCAATTTCAATCACTTGCTGAGTTTGATAACTCAAGTACTACCAATCACTTGACCAAAGCCAAAAGGGAGAAAAATATCTAAATTAAATTAAAAGTATCAATATAAATAAAGCAAAGCAATCTTAAATCTGAAAATATCTCAAATAACATTAATTAAGAAAATTATATGTAACATGGAAGAGTTCATAAATTAAATTGGGAAAATAAATAAAAATAAAGAACCTGAGATTGAGAGCCACTCCTAAAACTAAGAGAAATCCTAAATCCTAATCCTAAGAGAGAGGAGAGAACCTCTCTCTCTAAAAACTACATCTACTTCTAAAATTGTGAATATGAGAGCATGTTTTTGAATGGATGCATTCCCTAACTTTATAGCTTCTAATCTATGTTTTCTGAGCCGCAAACTGGGTCGGAAACAGCCCAGAAATCGCTGGAGGAGAAATCTGCCACGCTGGTTTTTCGTCACTGCGATGCGGCCGCATGAAGCACACGTTCGCGTCGCCTAGCGTCGGGGGAACTATGGCATATTATATATCAAATCGAAGCCCCGGACGTTAGCTTTCCAACGCAACTGGAACTGCGTCGTTTGTACCTCTGTAGCTAAAGTTACAGCTGTTTGAGTGTGAGAGGGTCAGGCTGACAGCTTTGCAGTTCCTTCAACTTCTTGTATTCCTTCCACTTTTGCATGCTTTCTTTCCATCCTCTGAGCTATTCCTGCCCTGTAATCTCTGAAAGTACTTAACACACATATCAAGGCATCTAATGGTAACAAGAGAGGATTAATATTAGCAAAGATAAGTCCAAAGAAACATGTTTTCAATTAAAGCACATAATTAGGAAGGCAAATGTAAAACCATGCAAATAGTATGAATAAGTGGGTAAAGAGTAGATAAAAACCACTCAATTGAGCACAAGATAAATCATAAAATAGTGATTTATCAACCTCCCCACACTTAAACATTAGCATGTCCTCATGCTAAGCTCGAGAGAACTATAAAAGTGAAGAGGAATGGTAAAATGTATGAAATGTAACCTATGTATATGAATGCAAAATATTTCTACCTACTTGGTTAAAAGTAAATAAGTTCTCCAAGACAAACATAAATCAAATTCCACTAATTCAAATTATATAATAAAAAGCAAGTAAACTTGTAAGAAGACATCTCATGAAAGCACGGAACATAGAATCAAGCATTGAACCCTCACTGGTAGTGTATATCACTCTAATCTCTCAAGTGTATAGGGTTATTCACTATACTCTTCTCTAGTCATGCTTTCTAAACCTTGTTCTTCATCTAACCAATCAACATTATTTAATGTACCAATGCAAACATCATGAGGTCTTTTCAAGGTTGTAATGGGGCTAAGGTGAAGGTAAGGATATATGTATGGCCAAGTGAGCTATAATATGAATCTTTAATTAACCTAAACTTTCACCTAACATACATATACTCTATATAATTCTAATTCATGCCTAGCTACCCAAGATTCCCACTTTTACATCACATACTCATGTATCAACTTTTTCTTTTTAATTTATCACATGTGCATTGATTTTTTCATTAACTCAACATTGGGATAATTTTGTCCCCTTATTTATTTATTTATATTATATATATATATATATTTTTTTTCTTTTTCTCGTTTTCTTTTCTTTTCTCTCTTTTTTTTTTGAATCATAAAAGCAAACATAACTTATCAATGCACATGGATTTTTCATTATTTTTCTATTTTGGTTTTTCATGAGTAGGTTCCCAAATTTTCCATATTCAAATAAATTAAAAACATGATACATTCCCTTATCAACCCATGTTCCCACAATTTTCCATACTTATTTGATACACAATCTCTATCTTAAGCTAACCAAAGATTCAATTGGGATAATTAATTTATTTTCCGCTTAAGGCTAGTGATGTGGTAAAATATAGAATAAATGGGGATTAAAAGGCTCAAAGTGGCTGACAAGGGTGATTTAAAGGGTAGGCTTATTTGAGATAAGTGAGCTAAAATCAAACAATGGCCTCAATCATGTGCAAGCATGTAAATATACTAAATAATGGACATATAGAATGGAACAAAGCAAAGATTGCAATTATAGAGAAGAAAACACACAAGAATAAAATATTTATGGTTAAATAATGTAAACATATAAATAAGCTCAAAATCTCACAGGTTGTGTGTTCTTTGGCTCAAAAACCATGTTCCACATACAACTTCAAACAAGTTTTAACATAAAAATTTTTTTCAATTTAAATTAGTGAAAATTTTCAAAGATAGGGTCTTAAAAGAATTTTATTACTTTAACCAAGTAGTAACTAAATGCATAAAATCAAACAAATATGCAAATGCGATAACTAATTTAACAAAGAAAATTTAAATATTGGTGTTGAAACAGAAAGGTACTAACCCATGGAGATCGGTATCGACCTCCCCACACTTAAAGATTGCACCGTCCTCGGTGCATGCTAAGATGTGCAAGTGGACGGGTGGCTTCAACTGATGCTTTTCTCTATAGATTGTGCAGATTGACTTGCCTGTCTCCCCATGTAAACGTCTTTCGGTTCTCTTCCGGGTGGCCATCCTGAAAGAAAAAGGGAAGAGGAGTAACCCAGAAATAAAGATAGGAAAATAAATACAGTATGGGTGGGTTAATGCCAAATAATAAGGGTCTCAATTACAGGGTAGCTACAACACGCAAGTGAGAAAACAATAGAAGCCATGGCATACCAGTCGTACAAAATGTACAACAATGGAAGAGAGTGGGGAAGGAGAGATAATATAAATTCATGTCAATGCAAAAGTAATACAGATATAAAAGATTGGCATTGATTTAAATAATATTACTCAATCAGAATTAAACAAGTCATTAAGCACCAAGAAAATACCAGAAAAGATGTAACAGTTGAATAAGAACATTTGAACATCAATGGTAAAATAATAAATTTAGAAAAATAAAAATATGCAATGAATGAAAGTATGCAAATAAATAAAATAAAATAAAAGATAAGAAGAATGAGAAGGGAAAGAATTAAAGTAAGAAAGATAGAAGAAATTAGGATTAGAGAAGAAAAGATAATAAAATTGGCACTAATCTGGATAGGTTGTGTGACATTGGCGACGCGGTCGCATGGGCGACGCGGTCGCGTGGTGCGCAATAAGGTCAGGCGACGCAGACGCGTGGGGCACGCGATCGCGTGACTTGATTTGTGCTAGTGGCGCGAGTGCAGCCTCGCGGTCGCACAACTCTCTGTTCGAAACTTGGTATTGCCAAAATCCAGGGTGACGCGGTCGCGTGGTCGACGCGATCGCGTGGGTGGCCTTATTTCCAATATGACGCGGATGCATGGGTGACGCGTTCGCGTGGCAGGGCTTGTGCTGCTAGCACGGGTCCAGCCCAATTCCAGCTCAACTTTCGGCCATACACCTTTGTTACGTCGATTTACAGGACCACGCGGCCGCGTGGGTGACGCGGACGCGTGGATCAACTTGTGCCATTAGCGCGCCTCCAGCCACGCTTTCGCGTGACTCTCTGTTCAACCTCATTTTCTTCCAAACGCACATACGACACGGACGCGTCGCGTGCGAAAATCTTTTTTTTTTATGCATGAAAAATGCAGAATGCAGTGTTAATATGAATGTGATGTAAAACTCCAGGTTTAATATAATAAAATAAAATAAAACTCGAAAACAAATAAAACTAACTAATAATGAAAAAGGAACGATCATACCATGGTGGGTTGTCTCCCACCTAGCACTTTTAGTTAAAGTCCTTAAGTTGGATATTTGATGAGCTTCCTGTTATGGTGGCTTGTGTTTGAACTCATCCAGGAATCTCCACCCATATTTGTAATTCCAATAGCCTCTGGGATCCCAAACTAGGCACGTAAAGCCCTTGAGCAGCTTCAAACAGATTCTTAGGCTCCCGGGGTGTTGGATGTCAGAACAGATTCCAGAGTCCCAAATCTTGCTTTTACACCCGTCTTCAAGTTGATTATCATGATTCCATCCGGGTGGTTGGTGCACGAAATTGTGATGTCCAGGCTCGAACAATCCCTGGCAACGTGAGCAACTTGGTACGCGTAATCGTGATTACACTTTAATTATGTAAAATTCATGGCTCTTTCTTTCCCTGGCAGTGGCGCCAAGAATATGGTGCCAATACCATGGTTCACAACTTCGATACAACTAACCAGCAAGTGCACTGGGTCGTCCAAGTAATACCTTACGTGAGTAAGGGTCAAATCCCATGGAGATTGTTGGTATGAAGCAAGCTTTGGTCACCTTGTAAATCTCAGTCAGACAGATATAAAGTGATAATGGTGTTTTCGAATATTATATAATAAAATAGGGATAGAGATACTTATGTAAATCATTGGTAGAAATTTCAGATAAGCGAATGGAGATGCTTTTCGTTCCTCTGAACCTCTGCTTTCCTGCTATCTTCATCCAATCAGTCTCACTCCTTTCCATGGCTGGCTTTATGTGATACATCACCACTGTCAATGGCTACTTTTGGTCATCTCTCGGGAAAATGATCCAATGCCCTGTCACGGCACGGCTAATCGTCTGGAGGCATCACCCTTGCCAATGGCTTCATCTTATCCTCTCAGTGAATAATATGCTCACGCACCCTGTCACGGCACAGCTATTCATCTGTCGGTTCTCGATCATGCTGGAATAGGATTTACTATCCTTTTGCGTCTGTCACTAACGCCCTGCAATCGCGAGTTAGGAGCTCGTTACAGTCATTCAATCATTGAATCCTACTCGGAATACCACAGACAAGATTTAGACCTTCCGGATTCTCTTGAATGCCGCCATCATTCTAGCTTACGCCACGAAGATTCTGGTTGGGAGATCTAAGAGATATTCATTCTAGCTTATTTCATGTAGAACGGAAGTGTTTGTCAGGCACGCGTTCATAAGGGAGAAGGATGATGAGCGTCACACATAATCATCACCTTCATCACGTTCTTGGGTGCGAATGGATATCTTAGAAGCGAAATAAGAAGAATTGAATAGAAAACAGTAGTACTTTGCATTAATCTTTGAGGAACAGCAGAGCTCCACACCTTAATCTATGGAGTGTAGAAACTCTACCGTTAAAAGTACATAAGTGAAGGTCCAGGCATGGCCGAGATGGCCAGCCCCCTATTGTGATCTAAGATAGCATACAACTGATCAAAGATGCCTAATACAATAGTAAAAGGTCCTATTTATAATAAACTAGCTACTAGGGTTTACATGAGTAAGTAATTGATGTATAAATCCACTTCCTGGGCCCACTTGGTGTGTGTTTGGGCTGAGCCTGAGTGTTGCACGTGTAGAGGTCCTTCTTGGAGTTGAACGCCAGCTTTTGTGCCAGTTTGGGCGTTCAACTCTGGTTTTGGCTCCTTTTCTGGCGCTGGATGCCAGATTTGGGTAGAAAGCTGGCGTTGAACGCCAGTTTACGTCGTTTATTCTTGGCCAAAGTATAAACTATTATATATTTCTGGAAAGCCCCGGAAGTCTACTTTCCAACGCAATTGGAAGCGCGCCATTTCGAGTTCTGTAGCTCCAGAAAATCCACTTTGAGTGCAGGGAGGTCAGAATCCAACAGCATTAGCAGTCTTTCTTCAACCTCTGAATCTGATTTCTGCTCAAGTCCCTCAATTTCAGCCAGAAAATACCTGAAATCACAGAAAAACACACAAACTCATAGTAAAGTCCAGAAATGTGAATTTAACATAAAAACTAATGAAAACATCCCTAAAAGTAACTAGATCCTACTAAAAACATACTAAAAACAATGCCAAAAAGCGTATAAATTATCCGCTCATCACAACACCAAACTTAAATTGTTGCTTGTCCCCAAGCAACTGAAAATCACATAGGATAAAAAGAAGAGAATATACTACAAATTCTAAACTATCAATGAAACAGAGCTTCAATCATATGAGCGGGACTTATAGCTTTTTGCCTCTTGAATAGTTTTGGCATCTCACTTTATCCATTGAGGTTCAGAATGATTGGCATCTATAGGAACTTCAGATTTCGAATAGTGTTATTGACTCTCCTAGTTCAGTATGATGATTCTTGAACACAGCTTCTTTATGAGTCTTGGCCGTGGCCCTAAGCACTTTGTTTTCCAGTATTACCACCGGATACATAAATGCCACAGACACATAATTGGGTGAACCTTTTCAGATTGTGACTCAGCTTTGCTAAAGTCCCCAATTAGAGGTGTCCAGGGTTCTTAAGCACACTCTTTTTTTTTGCTTTGGACCTTGATTTTAACCGGTCAGTCTCAAGTTTTCACTTGACACCTACACGCCACAAGCACATGGTTAGGGACAGCTTGGTTTAGCCGCTTAGACCAGGATTTTATTCCTTTAGGCCCTCCTATCCACTGATGCTCAAAGCCTTGGGATCCTTTTTATTTGCCCTTGCCTTTTGGTTTTAAGGGTTATTGGCTTTTTCTGCTTGCTTTTTCTTTTTCTTTCTAAAATTTTTTTTTCTATTTTTTTTGCCCCTTTTTTTTTCTTTTTTTTTTTCTACAAGCTTTGTTCTTTGCTGCTTTTTCTTGCTTCAAGAATCATTTTTATGATTTTTCAGATTATCAAATAACATGTCTCCTAGTCATCATTCTTTCAAGAGCCAACATATTTAACATTCTTAAACAACAACTTCAAAAGACATATGCACTGTTCAAGCATACATTCAGAAAACAAGAAGCATTGTCACCACATCAATATAATTAAGCTAAGTTCAAGGATAAATTCGAAACTCATGTACTTCTTGTTCTTTTGAATTAAAATAGTTTTTATTTTAAGAGAGGTGATGGATTCATAGGACATTCATAACTTTAAGACATAGTTACTACTACTAATGATCATGTAATGAAGACACAAACATAGATAAGCACATAACATAGAAAACGAAAAACAGAAGAAATAAGAACAAGGAATGAATCCACCTTAGTGATGGTGGTGTTTCCTTCTTGAGGAACCAATGATGTCCTTGAGCTCTTCTATGTCTCTTCCTTGTCTTTGTTGCTCCTCCCTCATTGCTTTTTGATCTTCTCTTATTTCATGAAGCATGATGGAGTGCTCTTGATGTTCCACCCTTAGTTGTCCCATATTGAAACTCAATTCTCCTAGGGAGGTGTTGATTTGCTCCCAGTAGTTTTGTGGAGGAAAGTGCATTTGAGGCATTTCCGGGATCTCATGATGATGAGCTTCATACGCCTCTTGAGCTCCATGACTGGGCTCTCTTGCTTGCTCCATCTTTTTCTTAGTGATGGGCTTGTCCTCTTTAATGAGGATATCTCCCTCTATGTCAATCCCAGCCGAATTGCATAGGTGGCAAATGAGGTGAGGAAAGGCTAACCTTGCCATAGTGGAGGACTTGTCAGCCACCTTGTAGAGTTCTTGAGATATAATCTCATGAACTTCCACCTCTTCTCCAATCATGATGCTATGGATCATGATGGCCCGGTCTATGGTAACTTCAGACCGGTTGCTAGTGGGAATGATTGAGCATTGAATGAACTCTAACCATCCTCTAGCTACAGGCTTGAGGTCCAATCTTCTTAGTTGAACCGGCTTGCCTTTGGAGTCAATCTTCCATTGAGCTCCTTCCACGCATATGTCCATAAGGACTTGGTCCAACCTTTGATTAAAGTTGACCCTTCTAGTGTAGGGGCGTTCATCTCCTTGCATCATGGGCAAGTTAAACGCCAACCTCACATTTTCCGGACTAAAATCTAAGTATTTCCCTCGAACCATTGTAACATAGTTCTTTGGATCCGGGTTCTTACTTTGATCATGGTTCTTGGTGATCCATGCATTAGCATAGAACTCTTGAACCATTAGGATGCCGACTTGTTGGATGGGATTTGTTAGAACTTCCCAACCTCTTCATTGAATTTCATGTTGGATCTCCGGATACTCATTTCTTTTGAGTTTGAAAGGGACCTCGGGGATCACCTTTTTCTTGGCCACAACATCATAGAAGTGGTCTTGATGGGCTTTGGAGATGAACCTTTCTATCTCCCATGACTCAGATGTGGAAGCTTTTATCTTCCCTTTCCCTCTTCTAGAGGATTCTCCGGTCTTAGATGCCATCAATGGTAATGGAAAAATAAAAATATTATGCTTTTACCACACCAAACTTAGAATATTGCTCGCCCTCGAGCAATAAACAAAAGAATAGAAGAAGAAGAAGAAGAAATATGGAGAGGGAGAGGGAGATGTGGTTTCGGCCAAGAGGAGTGTAGAGGGGTGTGTTGTGTGAATTTGAAGAAGAATGGAGGGCTTTATATAGGGTAGGGAGGTGGGGTATTGGTTCGGCCATATGGGTGGGTTTGGGTGGGAAATTGGTTTTGAATTTTGAAGGTAGGTGGAGTTTATGAGGTAGGTTTATTGGGAAGAGTGGGTGGATGTGAGTGGTGAAGGTTTAGTGGGGAAGAGAGATTGAGGTGATTGGTGAGGGGTTTTTAGGGAAGAGTGTTTATGGGGTTGTGTGAAAGAGAGTGGTGAGAAGAAGTGAGTGGAGGTAGGTGGGGATCCTGTGGGGTCCACAGATCTTGAGGTGTTCAAGGATTCACATCCCTGCACCCATTAGGCATGTAAAAATGCCTTTGTACCCAACTCTGGGCGTTCAGCGCCAGGTTGGTGGCCATTTTGGGCGTTCAACGCCCATTTGTGTGCCATTTCTGGCGTTTAACGCCAGAACCATGCCTGTTCTGGCGTTCAGCGCCCAGAAGCTGCCCATTTTGGGCATTCAGCGCCAGCACCATGCTCTGTTCTGGCGCTGAACGCCAGACAGATGCTCCTCCAGGGTGTGATTTTTCTTCTGCTGTTTTTGATTCCGTTTTCAATTTTTATATTTATTTTGTGACTCCACATGATCATGAACCTATAAAGACATATAACTAAGGAAAATATAGTTAGATAAATAAAAATTGGGTTGCCTCCCAACAAGCGCTTCTTTAGTGTCAATAGCTTGACGGTGGGCTCTCATGGAGCCTCACAGATGTTCAGAGCTTTGTTTGAGACTCTCCAACACCAAACTTAGAGTTTGGATATGGGAGTTCAACACCAAACTTAGAGTTTGGTTGTGGCCTCCCAACACCAAACTTTAGAGTTTGACTGTGGGGGCTCTAGTTGACTCTGCTTTGAGAGAAGCTTTTTCTGCTTCCTCTCCATGGTTGCAGAGGGAGATCCTTGAGTTTTAAACACAAGGGAGTTCTCATTCCATTGAATGACTATTTCACCTCTGTCAACATCAATCACAGCTCTTGCTGTGGCCAGGAAAGGTCTTCCTAGGATGATGGATTCATCCTCTTCCTTTCCAGAATCCAGGACTATGAAATCAGTAGGGATGTAAAGGCCTTCAACCTTTACTAGCACATCCTCTACTTGTCCATACGCCTGTTTTCTTGAGTTGTCTGCCATCTCTAATGAGATTCTAGCAGCTTGCACCCCATAGATACCCAGTTTCTCTATTACAGAGAGGGGCATGAGGTTTATCCCTGAACCAAGGTCACATAGAGCCTTAAAGATCATGGTGCCTATGGTGCAGGGTATTATGAACTTTCCAGGATCTTGTCTCTTCTGAGGCAATGTCAGTTGATCCAGATCACTTAGTTCATTGATGAACAAGGGATGTTCAACTTCCCAATTATCAATGCCAAATAATTTGGCATTCAGCTTCATGATTGCACCAAGAAACTTGGTAGTTTGCTCTTCAGTAACATCCTCATTCTCTTCAGAAGAGGAATACTCATCAGAGCTCCTGAAGGGCATAAGGAGGTTCAATGGAATCTCTATGGTCTCTAGATGAGTCTCAGATTCCTTTGGTTCCTCAGAGGGAAGCTTCTTATTGGTCACTGAACGTCCCAGGAGGTCTTCCTCCTTGGGATTCACGTCCTCCTCTCCCTCGTTGGGTTCGGCCATTTTGCTTATGTCAATGGCCTTGCACTCTCCTTTTGGATTCTCTTCTGTATTGCTTGGGAGAGTACTGGGAGGGATTTCAGTGATCCTTTTACTCAGCTGGCCCACTTGTGCTTCCAAATTCCTAATGGAAGACCTTGTTTCATTCATGAAACTCATAGTGGCCTTAGATAGATCAGAGACTAGATTTGCTAAATTAGAAGCATTTTGTTCAGAGTTCTCTGTCTGTTGCTGAGTGGATGATGGAAAAGGTTTATTATTGTTAAACCTGTTTTTTCCACCATTATTAAAGCCTTGTTGAGGCTTTTGATCCTTCCATGAGAAATTTGGATGATTTTTCCATGATGAGTTATAGGTGTTTCCATAAGGTTCACCTAAGTAATTCACCTCTGCTATTGCAGGGTTCTCAGGATCATAAGCTTCTTCTTCATAAGAAGCCTCTTGAGTATTGTTGGATGCAGCTTGCATTCCATGCAGACTCTGAGAGATCATATTGACTTGCTGAGTCAATATTTTATTCTGAGCCAATATGGCATTCAGAGTATCAACTTCAAGAACTCCCTTCTTTATAGGCGTCCCATTGTTCACAGGATTCCTTTCAGAAGTGTACATGAACTGGTTATTAGCAACCATGTCAATGAGTTCTTGAGCTTCTGCAGGCGTTTTCTTTAGGTGAATGGATCCACCTACAGAAGTGTTCAGTGACATCTTTGATAGCTCAGATAAACCATCATAGAATATATCCAGGATGGTCCATTCTGAAAGCATGTCAGAAGGACACTTTTTGGTCAACTGTTTGTATCTTTCCCAAGCTTCATAGAGGGATTCACCTTCTTTCTGTCTGAAGGTTTGAACATCAGCTCTAAGCTTGCTCAGCTTTTGAGGAGGAAAGTACTTGGCTAAGAAAGCCGTGACCAGCTTATCCCAAGAGTTCAGGCTGTCTTTAGGTTGAGAATCCAACCATAATCTAGCTCTGTCTCTTATAGCAAAAGGGAAAAGCATGAGCCTGTAGACTTCAAGATCTACTCCATTAGTCTTAACAGTATCACATATCTACAAGAATTCAGTTAAGAACTTAAAAGGATCTTCAGATGGAAGTCCATGAAACTTGCAGTTCTGCTGCATCAGAGAAACTAATTGAGGTTTCAGCTCAAAGTTGTTTGCTCCAATGGCAGGAATGGAGATGCTTCTTCCATGTAAATTGGAATTAGGTGCAGTAAAGTCACCAAGCATCTTCCTTACATTATTATTATTTTTGGCTGCCATCTCCTCTTCCTGTTCGAAAATTTCTGAAAGGTTATCTCTGGATTGTTGTATTTTAGCTTCTCTTAATTTTCTCTTCAGAGTCCTTTCAGGTTCTGGATCTGCTTCCACAAGAATGTTCTTATCCTTGCTCCTGCTCATATGACAAAGAAGAGGGCACAGAAAAATAATAATAATAATAGAGATCCTTTATACCACAGTATAGGGATCCCTGTGTGAGTAGAAGAAGAGGGGAGACAAAGAATGTAATATAATGGAAGAAACACAACTGTGAGGATGGAAGAGATGTGAGATGAGATGCTAGGATATGAATCAATAAATAGAATAAGATGGGGGAGGGATAATTTTCGAAAATTATTTTGAAAAAGAGTTAGTGATTTTCGAAAATGGTTTTTGAAAATTGTTAGTATTTTTTTCGAAAATTTTTTTTTTTAAATTAAAAATAAAAATAATTAGTTAATTAAAAAGAAATTTTTGAAAAAGAGGGAAGATATTTTCGAAAATGAGAGAGAGAGAGTTAGTTAGGTGGTTTTGAAAAAGGTAAGAAACAAACAAAAAGTTAGTTAGTTAGTTGAAACAAATTTTGAAAAGATAGGAAGTTAGGAAGTTAGAAAAGATATTTTGAAAAGATATTTTTGAAAAAGATAAGATAAGAAGATATTTTTGAAAAGATATGATAGGAATTAGTTTTTGAAAAAGATTTGATTTTTAAAATCTCAATTAATGACTTGATTCACAAGAAATCACAAGATATGATTCTAGAACTTAAAGTTTGAATCTTTCTTAACAAGCAAGTAACAAACTTCAAATTTTTGAATCAAAACATTAATTGATTATGTTATTTTCGAAAATTTGATATAAAAAAAAGAAAAAGATTTTTGAAAAATATTTTTTAATTTTCGAAAATAACTAAGAATTTTGAAAAAGATTTGATTTTTGAAAAAGATTTTGAAAAAGATAAGATTTTCAAATTGAAAATTTGATTTGACTCATGAGAAACAATTTGATTTTAAAAATTTTTGAAAAAGTCAATCCAAATTTTCGAATTTGATGAGAGAAAAAGGGAAAGATATTTTTTTTTATTTTTGAATTTTTATGATGCAAGAGAAAAACACTAAAAAGATGCAATGCATGAAATTTTTAGATCAAAACAATGAATGCATGCAAGAATGCTATGAATGTCAAGATGAACACCAAGAACACTATGAATGTCAAGATGAACATCATAGACACAATTTTGAAAAATTTTTAATGCAAAGAAAACATGTAAGACACCAAACTTAGAATTCTTTAATGCTTATGCACTAGGAATTCAAGAATGCATATGAGAAATAAGAAAAGACACAAAACAAAAAATCATCAAGATCAAACAAGAAGACTTACCAAGAACAACTTGAAGATCATGAAGAACACTATGAATGCATGAAATTTTCGAAAAAATGCTAGATGCATATGCAAGTGACACCAAACTTATGATATGACTCAAGACTCAAACAAGAAACACAAAAATATATATTTTTTATTTTTATGATTTTCTAATTTTTTTTGGTATTTTTTCGAAAATTAATTGAAAAAGGAAAATAAGGATTCCAAAATTTTTAATATGAATTCCAGGAATCTTGCATTCTTAGTCTAAAGCTTCAGTCCAGGAATTAGACATGGCTCACTAGCCAGCCAAGCCTTCAATGAAAGCTCCGGTCCAAAACACTAGACATGGCCAATGGCCAGCCAAGCTTCAGCATATAATTCAGATATGACATGCCTGACATACTCATTCCCAAAGGAATAGACATGGCTTTACAGCTAGCCAGGCTTCAACATGCTTCATGAAACACTAGAATTCATTCTTAAAAATTTTGAATAAAAATTTTTTGAAAACATTTTTATTTTTTTTTCGAAAACAGATGAGAAAATTTTAGAAATATTTTTGAAAATAAAACAAAAAGAAAATTACCTAATCTGAGCAACAAGATGAACTGTCAGTTGTCCAAACTCAAACAATCCCCGGCAACGGCGCCAAAAACTTGGTGTTGTTGCCGGATCCAAACTTGGCACTGATGTTACCAGACCAAAAGCTTGCCGAAAACTCAAACAATCCCCGGCAACGGCGCCAAAAACTTGGTGCATGAAATTGTGATGTCCAGGCTCGAACAATCCCTGGCAACGTGAGCAACTTGGTACGCGTAATCGTGATTACACTTTAATTATGTAAATTCATGGCTCTTTCTTTCCCTGGCAGTGGCGCCAAGAATATGGTGCCAATTCCATGGTTCACAACTTTGATACAACTAACCAGCAAGTGCACTGGGTCGTCCAAGTAATACCTTACGTGAGTAAGGGTCGAATTCCACGGAGATTGTTGGTATGAAGCAAGCTATGGTCACCTTGTAAATCTCAGTCAGGCAGATATAAAGTGATAATGGTGTTTTCGAATATTATATAATAAAATAGGGATAGAGATACTTATGTAAATCATTGGTAGAAATTTCAGATAAGCGAATAGAGATGCTTTTCGTTCCTCTGAACCTCTGCTTTCCTGCTATCTTCATCCAATCAGTCTCACTCCTTTCCATGGCTGGCTTTATGTGATACATCACCACTATCAATGGCTACTTTCGGTCATCTCTCGGGAAAATGATCCAATGCCCTGTCACGGCACGGCTAATCCTCTGGAGGCATCACCCTTGCCAATGGCTTCATCTTATCCTCTCAGTGAATAATATGCTCACGCACCCTGTCACGGCACGGCTATTCATCTGTCGGTTCTCGATCATGCTGGAATAGGATTTACTATCCTTTTGCGTCTGTCACTAACGCCCTGCAATCGCTCGTTAGGAGCTCGTCACAGTCATTCAATCATTGAATCCTACTCGGAATACCACAGACAAGGTTTAGACCTTCCGGATTCTCTTGAATGCCACCATCATTCTAGCTTACGCCATGAAGATTCTGGTTGGAGATCTAAGAGATATTCATTCTAGCTTATTTCATGTAGAACGGAAGTGTTTGTCAGGCACGCGTTTATAAGGGAGAAGGATGATGAGCGTCACACATAATCATCACCTTCATCACGTTCTTGGGTGCGAATGGATATCTTAGAAGCGAAATAAGAAGAATTGAATAGAAAACAGTAGTACTTTGCATTAATCTTTGAGGAACAGCAGAGCTCCACACCTTAATCTATGGAGTGTAGAAACTCTACCGTTAAAAGTACATAAGTGAAGGTCCAGGCATGGCCGAGATGGCCAGCCCCCTATTGTGATCTAAGATAGCATACAACTGATCAAAGATGCCTAATACAATAGTAAAAGGTCCTATTTATAATAAACTAGCTACTAGGGTTTACATGAGTAAGTAATTGATGTATAAATCCACTTCCTGGGCCCACTTGGTGTGTGTTTGGGCTGAGCCTGAGTGTTGCACGTGTAGAGGTCCTTCTTGGAGTTGAACGCCAGCTTTTGTGCCAGTTTGGGCGTTCAACTCTGGTTTTGTCTCCTTTTCTGGCGCTGGATGCCAGATTTGGGTAGAAAGCTGGCGTTGAACGCCAGTTTACGTCGTTTATTCTTGGCCAAAGTATAACTATTATATATTTCTGGAAAGCCCGGAAGTCTACTTTCCAACGCAATTGGAAGCGCGCCATTTCGAGTTCTGTAGCTCCAGAAAATCCACTTTGAGTGCAGGGAGGTCAGAATCCAACATCATTAGCAGTCTTCTTCAACCTCTGAATCTGATTTCTGCTCAAGTCCCTCAATTTCAGCCAGAAAATACCTGAAATCACAGAAAAACACACAAACTCATAGTAAAGTCCAGAAATGTGAATTTAACATAAAAACTAATGAAAACATCCCTAAAAGTAACTAGATCCTACTAAAAACATACTAAAAACAATGCCAAAAAGCGTATAAATTATCCGCTCATCACAACACCAAACTTAAATTGTTGCTTGTCCCCAAGCAACTGAAATCACATAGGATAAAAAGAAGAGAATATACTACAAATTCTAAACTATCAATGAAACAGAGCTTCAATCATATGAGCGGGACTTATAGCTTTTTGCCTCTTGAATAGTTTTGGCATCTCACTTTATCCATTGAGGTTCAGAATGATTGGCATCTATAGGAACTTCAGATTTCGAATAGTGTTATTGACTCTCCTAGTTCAGTATGATGATTCTTGAACACAGCTTCTTTATGAGTCTTGGCCGTGGCCCTAAGCACTTTGTTTTCCAGTATTACCACCGGATACATAAATGCCACAGACACATAATTGGGTGAACCTTTTCAGATTGTGACTCAGCTTTGCTAAAGTCCCCAATTAGAGGTGTCCAGGGTTCTTAAGCACACTCTTTTTTTGCTTTGGACCTTGATTTAACCGTCAGTCTCAAGTTTTCACTTGACACCTACACGCCACAAGCACATGGTTAGGGACAGCTTGGTTTAGCCGCTTAGACCAGGATTTTATTCCTTTAGGCCCTCCTATCCACTGATGCTCAAAGCCTTGGGATCCTTTTTATTTGCCCTTGCCTTTTGGTTTTAAGGTTATTGGCTTTTTCTGCTTGCTTTTTCTTTTTCTTTCTAAATTTTTTTTTTCTATTTTTTTTTCCTTTTTTTTTTCTTTTTTTTTTCTACAAGCTTTGTTCTTTGCTGCTTTTTCTTGCTTCAAGAATCATTTTTATGATTTTTCAGATTATCAAATAACATGTCTCCTAGTCATCATTCTTTCAAGAGCCAACATATTTAACATTCTTAAACAACAACTTCAAAAGACATATGCACTGTTCAAGCATACATTCAGAAAACAAGAAGCATTGTCACCACATAATATAATTAAGCTAAGTTCAAGGATAAATTCGAAACTCATGTACTTCTTGTTCTTTTGAATTAAAACATTTTTATTTTAAGAGAGGTGATGGATTCATAGGACATTCATACTTTAAGACATAGTTACTACTACTAATGATCATGTATGAAGACACAAACATAGATAAGCACATAACATAGAAAACGAAAAACAGAAGAAATAAGAACAAGGAATGAATCCACCTTAGTGATGGTGGTGTTTCCTTCTTGAGGAACCAATGATGTCCTTGAGCTCTTCTATGTCTCTTCCTTGTCTTTGTTGCTCCTCCCTCATTGCTTTTTGATCTTCTCTTATTTCATGAAGCATGATGGAGTGCTCTTGATGTTCCACCCTTAGTTGTCCCATATTGGAACTCAATTCTCCTAGGGAGGTGTTGATTTGCTCCCAATAGTTTTGTGGAGGAAAGTGCATTTGAGGCATCTGGGATCTCATGGAAATGAGCTTCATACGCCTCTTGAGCTCCATGACTGGGCTCTCTTGCTTGCTCCATCTTTTTCTTAGTGATGGGCTTGTCCTCTTTATGAGGATATCTCCCTCTATGTCAATCCCAGCCGAATTGCATAGGTGGCAAATGAGGTGAGGAAAGCTTTGCCATGGTGGAGGACTTGTCAGCCACCTTGTAGAGTTCTTGAGATATAATCTCATGAACTTCCACCTCTTCTCCAATCATGATGCTATGGATCATGATGGCCCGGTCTATGGTAACTTCAGACCGGTTGCTAGTGGGAATGATTGAGCATTGAATAACTCCAACCATCCTCTAGCTACAGGCTTGAGGTCCAATCTTCTTAGTTGAACCGGCTTGCCTTTGGAGTCAATCTTCCATTGAGCTCCTTCACACATATGTCCATAAGGACTTGGTCCAACCTTTGATTAAAGTTGACTCTCCTAGTATAGGGGCGTTCTCTCCTTGCATCATGGCAAGTTAACGCCAACCTCACATTTTCCGGACTAAAATCTAAGTATTTCCCCGAACCATTGTAACATAGTTCTTTGGATCCGGGTTCTTACTTTGATCATGGTTCTTGGTGATCCATGCATTAGCATAGAACTCTTGAACCATTAGGATGCCGACTTGTTGGATGGGATTTGTTAGAACTTCCCAACCTCTTCATTGAATTTCATGTGGATCTCCGGATACTCATTTCTTTTGAGTTTAAAAGGGACCTCAGGGATCACCTTTTCTTGGCCACAACATCATAGAAGTGGTCTTGATGGGCTTTGGAGATGAACCTTTCCATCTCCCATGACTCGGATGTGGAAGCTTTTATCTTCCCTTTCCCTCTTCTAGAGGATTCTCCGGTCTTAGATGCCATCAATGGTAATGGAAAAACAAAAAATATGCTTTTACCACACCAAACTTAGAATATTGCTCGCCCTCGAGCAATAAACAAAAGAATAGATGAAGAAGAAGAAGAAATAGGAGAGGGAGAGGGAGATGTGGTTTCGGCCAAGAGGAGTGTAGAGGGGTGTGTTGTGTGAATTTGATGAAGAATGGAGGCTTTATATAGGGAAGGGAGGGGGGGTAAGGTTCGGCCATATGGGTGGGTTTGGGTGGGAAATTGGTTTTGAATTTTGAAGGTAGGTGGAGTTTATGAGGTAGGTTTATGGGAAGAGTGGATGGATGTGAGTGGTGAAGGGTGATGGGGAAGAGAGATTGAGGTGATTGGTGAAGGGTTTTTAGGGAAGAGTGTTTATGGGGTTGTGTGAAAGAGAGTGGTGAGAAGAAGTGAGTGGAGGTAGGTGGGGATCCTGTGGGGTCCACAGATCCTGAGGTGTTCAAGGATTCACATCCCTGCACCCATTAGGCATGTAAAAATGCCTTTGTACCCAACTCTGGGCGTTCAGCGCCAGGTTGGTGGCCATTTTGGGCGTTCAACGCCCATTTGTGTGCCATTTCTGGCGTTGAACGCCAGAACCATGCCTGTTCTGGCGTTCAGCGCCCAGAAGCTGCCCATTTTGGGCTTCAGGCCAGCACCATGCTCTGTTCTGGCGCTGAACGCCAGACAGATGCTCCTCCAGGGTGTGATTTTTCTTCTGCTGTTTTTGATTCCGTTTTCAATTTTTATATTTATTTTGTGACTCCACATGATCATGAACCTAAAAGACATATAACTAAGGAAAATATAGTTAGATAAATAAAAATTGGGTTGCCTCCCAACAAGCGCTTCTTTAGTGTCAATAGCTTGACAGTGGGCTCTCATGGAGCCTCACAGATGTGCAGAGCTTTGTTGAGACTCTCCAACACCAAACTTAGAGTTTGGATATGGGAGTTCAACACCAAACTTAGAGTTTGGTTG